>NW_028318418.1:95000-186401 GCF_062004578.1 Staurois parvus
GGGACTGGCTGGGGAAGCCGGAATGGCTTTTAGGAAAGATAGATGTTTTGGATAATAAAGGCCGGAGGCTGAATTCATAAACGAAGACAAAATCATTCTCTTTGCATTTTGCTCCATTTGTCAAAGTTCACTTTTTCCAGTTTACAATATACAAGTCTGATATAGAAAGAAAAATTGCAAACGGGGCTGCTTTAAGGTGTTGGTATCCCAAGAGCTAATGTCTCATGGGTGGGCCTCCATTCCAACATCCCATGTGTGTGCCCTCTATCCCTTCATCTCATTGGTCAGTGTCCATTCCAGCATCTTGTGGTGTGTCTTCATCCCAAACATTTTGTTCGTGATGCCCTATCCCAACATCTCATGAGTGGGTTCCCATCTCAAGATTTCATGGGTAGCCCCTCATTTCAACATCTCATGGGTGGGCTCCTATCCAACATCTCCTGGGTGGGCTCCTATCCAACATCTCCTGGGTGGGCTCCTATCCAACATCTCATGGGTGGGCTCCTATCCAACATCTCCTGGGTGGGCTCCTATCCAACATCTCATGGGTGGGCTCCTATCCCAACCACTCATTGGTCAGTGCCCATTCCAGCATCTTGTGGTGCACCTTCACGCCAAACATCTTCTGGTTGGGCAACTCTCCTAACCTCTCGGGTGGGTTTCCATCTCAATATCTATTGAGTCCCCCCCCCCATCTAAACATATCATGGGTGAGCTCCTATCCAACATTTCATGGGTGGGCTCCTATCCAATATCTCCTGGGTGGGCTCCTATCCAACATCTCATGGGTGGGCTCCTATCCAATATCTCCTGGGTGGGCTCCTATCCAACATCTCCTGGGTGGGCTCCTATCCAACATCTCCTGGGTGGGCTCCTATTCAACATCTCCTGGGTGGGCTCCTATCCAACATCTCATGGGTGGGCTCCTAGCCAACATCTCATGGGTGAGCTCCTATCCACCATCTCATGGGTGGGCTCCTATCCCAACCACTCATTGGTTAGTGCCCATTCCAGAATCTTTTGGTGCCCCTTCATACCAAACATCTTCTGGTTGGGCAACTCTCCTAACCTCTCAGGGGTGGGTTCCCATCTCAACATCTCTTGTGTTGCCCCCCCCATCTAAACATATCATGGGTGGGCTTCTACCCCAACATCTTATGTCTGTACCCCCTTGCTAACCTCTCATGGGTGAGTTCCCATCCAAACATCTCATTGCTCAGTGTTCATTCCAGCATCTTGAGATGTGCCTTCACCCCAAACATCTTGTGGGTGAGCCCCTATCCCAACATCTCTTGGGTGTGTTTTCATCTCAATATCTCATAGGTGACCCCTCATCTCAGTATCTCATAGGTGACCCCTCATCTCAATATCTCATGGGTGGGCTGCTATCACAACATCACATGAGTACATTCCTATCCCCACTACTCATTGGTTAGTGTCCTTTCCAGCATCTTGTGGTGTACCTTCATCCAGAACATCTTCTGGGTGGGCAACTCTCCCAACCTCTCAAGGGTGGGGCCCCATCTCAACATCTCATGGGTGCCCCCCCTTCTAAACATCTCATGGGTGGGCTCCGATCCCAACATCTCATGTCTCTGCCCCCTTGCTAAAGTCTGATGGGTGGGTTCCCATCCAAACATCTTATCGTTTAGTGTCCATTCCAGCATCTTGTGGTGTGCCTTCATCCCATGCATCTGGTGGGTGAGTTCCCAACTCAACATCTCATAGGTGGCCCCTCATCTTAATGGGTGGGTTGCTATCCCAACATCACATCGGTGGGTTCCTATCCCCACTACTCATTGGTTAGTGCCCATTCCAGCATTGTGTGGTGTACCTTCATCTCAAACATCTTCTTTGTGGGCCCCTAACCCAACCTCTCATGGTCCTCATCTCAGCAATTCACGGGTTGTCCCCCATCTCAACATCTCATAAGTGGGCTTCTATCTCATATTTCATGCGTGCCCCCATCCCAACATCTCATGGGTGACATCCAATCTCAACATCTGAGAAGTTATTTCTGTGTCACCTGTGTCCTACACCAAGAGGGCTGCCAGAGAGTACAGCATCCAATCAGACAGCTGACCTCTGCCCGAGGGGAGGGGACAAATTCCCTAACAGACTCCACTCCAATAATGCACAGTGCCACCTACAGGACGGAGGGAAACCTGCAATTGCCTACACCCTTTCTGGTGAACCAGCAGATGAAATCTAAAAGGATCCATGATATTGGCCAGCGGTGTATTTAGGTTTCGTGTTGCCCTAGGCACCTGCGGAGAGAGCCTGACATTGACCAACAACAACCCTGCCCCCCACCTGGGAGAGCCTAACACTACCCCCCCCCCCCCACCCCGGCAATAGAGAGAAAGACACTTATCTTCAGAGCTCCGGACATCCCCGGGAATGAGAGTCAAGCTCTACATACACCACCAAGCAGCCCACAGCCTCTCTTGGATCCCACCGGGTTCCCATGGTGCACATGTCCCTTCTTCCATCTCTTCTTCTGGGGAGAGGTGCTGCCCCCCCCTGAAAAATGGCCGCCCTAGTCAAGTGCCTTGTTTGCCTTGTGGTAAATACGCCCCTGATATTGGCCCCTACGGTTTATAATCCGACTTCTTCCAGGACTGCGGCCGCACATCAGAGTTCCGCCATCTTTGATTGGTAATAACATTTTTATTTCTAATATCACTTTTATAGATCTTAGAAGCAGAAATCCGCCGTTTTCACGCTGCGCTTGTAATCTCAGCCAGGCAGGAGAGCAGAGACGGCAGAGAGGAGTACGAGCGGCTGGATCCGGAGATCCTCAGCTGGAAGGTTCGGTAATGACCGCCATATCTGTGCGCCTCTATAGGAGCGCGGCTCGCCGCAAACCGCCCACCGCGAACATAAAGCGTTTATTGTTGGGAATGTATCTCTGCTGGAGGTTTATGGATTCACCTTAATTATTCAGCAACAACGCAAATATCAATCCGAAGGAATTATTGGCCAAAAAAAAATATCTACAGATATGAGAAATGAAATGAAGGAATTTATTTGAAAGGACGGCATCGTTGTTGTTTTTATGTATTTCCTGTATTTCATGTCTTCAGTAAAAAAATATAAAGTTCAAGAACTCCAAGAACAAAAAAGTTCTACTTTAAAAGCGTTCCTCGATCGCCGCAAGGGATATAAATTGCCTGTGTGTGCCTCAAATGATCTTGCAAACCCAGATATTACCTTGTAAAAGTAGCTGTGACCTCATTGTGCGTTGTACGTTGTTTGTGCGGAGAGCAGAGCTGTGAGAGGGGCCAAGCAGGCTCCTGTCCACCTGGCTCCATCCTCCCCCTCCACCTGGCTGCATCCCCCCCCTCCTCCGTGCACCTGGCTCTGCCCTCCCCTCCACCTAGCTGCTTCCCCCTCCCCTCTCTTCTGTCTACCTGGCTCCATCTCCCCTCTACCTGGCTGCATCCCCCCCTCCTCCGTGCACCTGGCTCTGCCCTCCCCTCCACCTGGCTGCATCCCCCTCCCCCCTCCTCTGTCCACTTGGCTCTGCCCTCCCCTCTACCTGGCTGCACCCCCCCCCCTCTTCTGTCCCCCTGGCTCCTTCTCTCCCCTCCACCTGGCTGCATCCCCCCTCTCCTCTGTGCACCTGGCTCCGTCCTCCCCTCCACCTGGCTGCATCCCCCCCTCTCCTCTGTGCACCTGGCTCTGCCCTCCCCTCCACCTGGCTGCATCCCCCCCCCCTCCTCTGTGCACCTGGCTCTGCCTTCCCCTCTACCTGGCTGCATCCCCCCCCTCCTCTGTGCACCTGGCTCTGCCCTCCCCTCCACCTGGCTGCATCCCCCCCTCCTCTGTGCACCTGGCTCTGCCCTCCCCTCCACCTGGCTGCATCCCCCCCTCCTCTGTCCAGCTGGCTCTGCCCTCCCCTCCACCTGGCTGCATCCCCCCCTCCTCTGTGCACCTGGCTCTGCCCTCCCCTCCACCTGGCTGCATCCCCTCCTCTTCTGTCCCCCTGGCTCCTTCTCTCCCCTCCACCTGGCTGCATCCCCCCCTCCTCTGTGCACCTGGCTCTGCCCTCCCCTCCACCTGGCTGCATCCCCCCCTCCTCTGTGCACCTGACTCTGCCCTCCCCTTCACCTGGCTGCATCCCCCCCTCCTTTGTGCACCTGGCTCTGCCCTCCCCTCCACCTGGCTGCATCCCCCCCTCTTATATCCACCTGGCTCCTTCTCTCCCCTCCACCTGGCTGCATCCCCCATCTTCTGTCCCCCTGGCTCCTTCTCTCCCCTCCACCTGGCTGCATTTCATCCTCTCTTCTGTCCACCTGGCTGCATCCCCCCCTCTTCTGTCCCCCTGGCTCCTTCTCTCCCCTCCACCTCGCTGCATCCCCCCCTCTTCTGTCCACCTGGCTGCATCCCCCCCTCTTCTGTGCACCTGGGTCTGCCCTCCCCTCCACCTGGCTGCTTTCCCTCCTCTCTTCTGTCCACCTGGCTCCATTCTCCCCCTCCATGTGGCTGCATCTCCCCCTCTCCTCTGTGCACCTGGCTCTGCCCCCCCCCCCCGACACTGTATACTGCATCTCTGATTGGCTGCCTGAGGCCTTTCATTGGTTGAATCTAAGATCGCTCTTTGACTACCGGAGTCATATAGCTATCACTCAACCTCCAGCACCAATAGATCCTCCAGCACACCCCGGCACTCCTTGCCATTACACACATGCAGTGCTGGAGGTGCTGGAACTGCGTTTCCCACTGAAAAAAAGCCCTGGTTAAATGTATATATAGCCGCAAAAAGTGTTTTCTGATTGGACGAGATGGAGAGGTGAGGAGGTGACGCCACGATCTCCATCTATTCCAATCAGCGAAAGCTTTGCATTCACTGTGAAAACGCACAGCAACCTCTGAATGGTTCCCGCATTGAACGGCCGCCCTCCTGTGTTCACAATGCAGCAGGGCAGCTGCTCAGCACAGGACCTGGAAGCTAGTGTAGATCACTGTAGTAGTGGTGCAGTAGTGATGTAGTAGTGGTGTAGTAGTGATGTAGTAGTGGTGTAGTAGCAGTGGTGTAGTAGTGATGTAGTAGTGGTGTAGTAGTGGTGTAGTAGTGATGTAGTAGCAGTGTAGTAGTGGTGTAGTAGTGATGTAGTAGTAGTGTAGTAGTGATGTAGTAGTGATGTAGTAGCAGTGTAGTAGTGGTGTAGTAGCTGTGTAGTAGCAGTGTAGTAGTGATGTAGTAGTGGTGTAGTAGCAGTGTAGTAGTGGTGTAGTAGTGGTGTAGTAGCTGTGTAGTGGTGTAGTAGTGGTGTAGTAGCTGTGTAGTAGCAGTGTAGTAGCAGTGTAGTAGCGATGTAGTAGTGGTGTAGTAGTGGTGTAGTAGCTGTGTAGTAGTGGTTAAAGTAGCAGTGGTGTAATAGTGGTGTAGTAGTAATGTAGTAGCAGTGTAGTAGCAGTGTAGTAGCGGTGTAGTAGCGATGTAGTAGTGGTGTAGTAGCTGTGTAGTAGTGGTTAAAGTAGCAGTGGTGTAATAGTGGTGTAGTAGTGATGTAGTAGCAGTGTAGTAGCAGTGTAGTAGCGGTGTCTACTACTGTGATTTCCAGCTTCTAGACGGATCCCACAGGTACAATATATACATGGTTTCATTGGTCAGAGTTGGAATACTGTAACTTTGTAATGATATCCATTCCTGGAATTCTTCTTTAAGACGTTAGTTGGTCAAACAAAAAATTGCAGAATGTGTGGAGCTGCATGAAGACGCACGTCAACGTGTGTCAAAAACACAGAAAACCGCAGTCACAAGAATGCACCCAGCATTAGGAACAGACCCGAGTGCAGAGCGGTGTAGTAGCAGTGTAGTAGTGGTATAGTAGCGGTGTAGTAGCAGTGTAGTAGTGGTATAGTAGCGGTGTAGTAGCACCTAGCATTAGGAACAGACCTGAGTGCAGAGCGGTGTAGTAGCAGTGTAGTAGTGGTATAGTAGCGGTGTAGTAGCAGTGTAGTAGTGGTATAGTAGCGATGTAGTAGCAGTGTAGTAGTGGTATAGTAGCGGTGTAGTAGCAGTGTAGTAGTGGTATAGTAGCGGTGTAGTAGCAGTGTAGTAGTGGTATAGTAGCGATGTAGTAGCAGTGTACTAGTGGTATAGTAGCGGTGTAGTAGCAGTGTAGTAGTGGTATAGTAGCGGTGTAGTAGCAGTGTAGTAGTGGTATAGTAGCGATGTAGTAGCAGTGTACTAGTGGTATAGTAGCGGTGTAGTAGCAGTGTAGTAGTGATATAGTAGCGATGTAGTAGCAGTGTAGTAGTGGTATAGTAGCGGTGTAGTAGCAGTGTACTAGTGGTATAGTAGCGGTGTAGTAGCAGTGTAGTAGTGATATAGTAGCAGTGTAGTAGTGGTATAGTAGCGGTGTAGTAGCAGTGTAGTAGTGGTATAGTAGCGATGTAGTAGCAGTGTAGTAGTGGTATAGTAGCGGTGTAGTAGCGGTGTAGTAGCAGTGTAGTAGTGGTATAGTAGCGGTGTAGTAGCAGTGTAGTAGTGGTATAGTAGCGGTGTAGTAGCAGTGTAGTAGTGGTATAGTAGCGATGTAGTAGCAGTGTAGTAGTGGTATAGTAGTGGTATAGTAGCGGTGTAGTAGCAGTGTAGTAGTGGTATAGTAGCGGTGTAGTAGCAGTGTAGTAGTGGTATAGTAGCGATGTAGTAGCAGTGTAGTAGTGGTATAGTAGCGATGTAGTAGCAGTGTAGTAGTGGTATAGTAGCGATGTAGTAGCAGTGTAGTAGTGGTATAGTAGTGGTATAGTAGCGGTGTAGTAGCACCTAGCATTAGGAACAGACCTGAGTGCAGAGCGGTGTTTTTCTTACATTGCTAACAAAGGTGTACAGACAACATCCAATCAGATCCTCCGATATTACAAAAATCAACTTTATTTGTCTTCATTTTATTACAGAGATCGACTTAGAAAAATTGATCATTTAGCTCATAGAAGAAGGCGGGTCTAATAGATCTGACCACAGCTTGTGCTAGAATCTGAAAAGCAAAGAATCTGACTGTCACTCATGAATTAAAGTGCTCGATCGCGGCTCATCTTCAAGTTTTTACATTGTGGCTCCTGAAACGTGTTTCTCTAAAATTTTAAAAGAGGTGGTGCAAGGAGGGGGGTAGGGATGTGGAACCAAGGGACGGTGCTCAGAGGTAGGTAGTGGGTGGAACCAAGGGACGGTGCTCGGAGGTGGGAAGAGGGAGGAACCAAGGGACAGTGCTCAGAGGTGGGAAGAGGGAGGAACCAAGGGACGGTGCTCAGAGGTGGGAAGAGGGAGGAACCAAGGGACGGTGTGGCTAGGGGGTGGAACCAAGGGACGGGGTGGCTAGGGGGTGAAACCAAGGGACGGGGTGGCTAGGGGGTGAAACCAAGGGACGGGGTGGCTAGGGGGTGAAACCAAGGGACGTGTGGCTAGGGGGTGGAACCAAGGGACGGGGTGGCTAGGGGGTGAAACCAAGGGACGGGGTGGCTAGGGGGTGAAACCAAGGGACGGTGTGGCTAGGGGGTGGAACCAAGGGACGGGGTGGCTAGGGGGTGAAACCAAGGGACGGGGTGGCTAGGGGGTGAAACCAAGGGACGGTGTGGCTAGGGGGTGGAACCAAGGGACGGGGTGGCTAGGGGGTGGAACCAAGGGACGGTGTGGCTAGGGGGTGGAACCAAGGGATGGGGTGGCTAGGGGGTGGAACCAAGGGACGGTGTGGCTAGGGGGTGGAACCAAGGGACGGGGTGGCTAGGGGGTGGAACCAAGGGACGGTGTGGCTAGGGGGTGGAACCAAGGGACGGTGCTCAGAGGTGGCTAGGGGGGACTCGGAAGGGGGGAGTACCTGCATCGATTCTCTGAGAAAACAGTCCTGGTTGGTCACAATCTATCTGTGTGGTCACATATATCCAGTAACTATACAGAGGGGATGAATGTATAGGTGCAGTGAATGGGTATTCAACACACATGCAACGCCCAAAATTCAATTGCTACATTGCTGATCCATGGCTGTTGGGGTCGCTGACATCGGAGACAAGTTCCTCATAGGTAATGGAATGTGTTTTATGAGGACTAGTCCAGGACAGAATCTGGCACGAGGTGCTGGATTTGCACTAGAAACCATTTACTAAAGAAGTTAAAACATTGAGAAAAGCACAAAAACTACCTGCTAGCAGTCAACTCAGATTTCTTACCAGTTTCTTTCTGAAGGCAAATCCAAGTTTCCTTTGGAACCCAACAAGCACCGTATGGAAATCATCCATGTATGAGCCATGTATGCAAATCAGAATCAGAATTTGCATACATGGCTCACCTCTGGGGGCTTTGGGGCACATGGGAGTGGCTTCCAGAGGGTGATAAGGCAAAGCATTGTGGGGTGACTGCAATCAGTCAGCTGCATTAGATGGCTCACTGATTTGTTGGTGGCAGGTCTGCTTTAAAGTGAACCCGTCATTACAAGCATTTTATTAATGTGCCGTCATCTCCTATAGCAGGAACATTACCGTGTCCCCACATTGCTGTACATGCCAACGGAACCTTTTATGGGCACACATAGACTGCTGTTCTTGGCCTAAGTCAGTGGTCTCCAAACTGCAGCCTGCGGGCCGGATGCATCCTCCTGGGGCATTTATACTCTCATAGATACAAGACTTTATTCCTCCCAGAGACACCAACAGTGGGGCATAGTCCCTCCCACTGACACCAACAACAGGGCACTCTTACTCCCACTGACACCAATGATGGTGCACTATTCCTTCCACTGACTCCAACAATGGGGTACTAGTCCCACACTGACACCATTGATGCAGTACTATATCTCCCACCAATACCAGATACACCAGTGATGGGGCACTATTCCTCCTACTGACAAAGGCACAATGTATTTTTTTATTCCCACTGACCCTGACCACCAAGCAATTTTTTTACTCCTACTAGCCAATACCAGCAACACCAGTGATGGGGCACTATTCCTTCCTCTGACTCCAACAATGGGGTACTAGTCCCCCCACTGACACCATTGATGCAGCAAGATTCCTCCCACTAATACCAGCAACACCAGTGATGGGGCACTATTCCTTCCTCTGACTCCAACAATGGGGTACTAGTCCCCCCACTGACACCATTGATGCAGCAAGATTCCTCCCACTAATACCAGCAACACCAGTGATGGGGCACTATTCCTCTTACTGACAAAGGCACAATGTATTTTTTTATTCCCACTGACCCTGACCACCAAGCAATTTTTTTACTCCTACTAGCCAATACCAGCAATATCAGTGATGGGGTACTATTCCTTCCACTGACTCCAACGATGGTGTACTAGTCCCCCCACTGACACCATTGGTGCAGTACTATATCTCCCATGGGCGGACTGACAACTCATGGGGCCCCCAGGCAATAGGGGATCATGGGGCCCCTGTGTTCTTGCCCTCACTCAAAAAAGCCTATAAAAAAGGTATCAGGGGCATTTCATGGGGCCCCTTACTGACCCCAGGCCCTCAGGCAGTGCCCGAGTGCTCGAATGGTCAGTCTGCCCCATTATCTCCCACCAATACCAGCAACACCAGTGATGGGGCACTATTCCTTCCACTGACTCCACCAATGGGATACTAGTCATCCCACTGACACCATTGATGCAGCAAGATTCCTCCCACCAATACCAGCAACACCAGTGATGGGGCACTATTCCTCCTACTGACAAAGGCACAATGTATTTTTTTATTCCCACTGACCCTGACCACCAATCATTTTTTCACTCCTACTAGCCACAATCTAGCCCCCCTAAGGTCTGATGGACAGTAAGCTGGCCCCTTGTTTAGATTGTTTGAAGACACCTGGCCTATGTGACTGTTTCCTTTCATGTCTATGTAGAATCCATTACAGGACACAGCACATGGAAATCTTATTTTATTCTGCCTTCTAGAAGATTCTGCATAGTAATGTAGGAGGAAATCCCTTGGGCCTGTTAATAACAGAAGCAAAATCCAGGCCTAGTCTCCAATACTGTAGCTTTGAAAGCCCTGGACAGCAAGACTGGGAATGAATCCCGGATCCACGGTACTAAATACCCTCTTTTGTGTGGACATGCTTAAAGGAAACCTTTCATTAAAGAAACAAGGGGGAAGGGAAGGGGGATGCCATTTCCGACCTCTTCCTGAAAGTCCTGATACCCGGCTATCTTAGGCTTCACCATTCTCTAAATCTCAGATGTATGCAGCTTGTGAAGTCAGAACACAGCCAGGCAACTAGCATTTTCAAAAGAAGGTCACATAGAAATGCCTCATAGGAGCTTCATGGTGCTTCCCCTTATTGCAAAAAGTCTCTTTAGAGGTTCTTCTGTGTTTTGCTGGCTCTAGTCTGAAGATGTCCATCCCCTGACTGATTAATCAGCCTTAGAATTATGCTGAAATGTTCTTAGCGATCTGGGCAGGATAATTCGGTGGTTGAGGAAGATTAGTTTTGCAAGGGTATCATAAACCCAAACAGGGAAGCAGTGGAATATTGAAGGAATGAGGTAGGCAAAGGTTCCGGGGGTGTAGGTGGAATATGGGTGTTGGGCCAAGAGAGCATGGTAAGCGTCCTCCAAGACGGGGGAGACATCAGAAGATGAATTTGTCAACATTTCACAGTGCAGATCCTTCAGAGTGTTGAGGTAGTCTTCTCCGTAGTCATCTCTGACATCTGGCTTGATGTTCTCCAGCAGGTTCTGCGCTTGGATTGAGCAATGCTCTCGAGAGCCAAATATATCTGCAAAACAGGACAGACCCTTAGATGGCCAACTGGCATCATCCTAAATTTGGAATTTTCCAATGTTAAGGAAAAGAAGGAAGATAAACTTTCCACATGTTGTTCTTCAGGAAAGCTTAGTTATCCATGCACAATGCCATAGTAGAAGGTCAGACTTCATAAATATCCAGTTTCACTACCACAACTCAAACCATAAGCCAAACATTTCCTTTTATCGAATCGTTTTTAGACATTTTCAACAGCCTAAAGAAGAAGGTGCCCTAATTGCACTTAAAGGGACCCTGTCATCTTTAATGTGACCCAACCCATAACCCATTCAAGGCACTGTGTATAGACCACCCCTCAACCAATTTACATAATCTCTTCAGCTTTCCCCTACCACTAATGTTGAGAGCGATGATGTCATTCTCTCTGTCACCTGAAAATCCCCCCCCCCCCCACCCACACTGCTAAATACCCAATGCTTCCTAGTTTAAAAATGTCATAAAGTTATGGTGACTTGTAGGGAGGTGCAGCGTGGTGGGGGCAGTGAGGCTGTATTCACACTTGAGCGTTTTGTAGCTTGAAGCTCGAAGCTCAAAGTTTCAAAAACAATCAAACATAAACAAATCAATTATTCTCTATGATGCCTGTTCGCGTGATCAGGTGTGAACAGACACCATAGAGGGCAATTTATTTTTTAGGTTTAAGATTTTTTGGAGCTTCGAGCTTCAAGCTACAAAACGGTCAAGCGTGAATGCAGCCTAAAAACATGGACTCCGGTTGCAGCAAAACTTGAAACTTGTATTAAACAGAATGCCAAAGTTACAGACACCCTGTCGGGAGAGCGCCGCTAGGGAAGCAAGCGTCTATTTCAGAGGGTGAAGGGCAGCCTGGCCAGTCCGGTTCCAAGTGGGAAGCTCCTTCCAGGATAGTGATTCCCTAATTTTTCTCTCCTCGTCAGGAACCTTTCCCTACTGCTAGTTTGTCTTCCTAACAAGCGGGATCCCTGCAGTAGCCAGGGGCTAAATAGACTCTGCTGACCCAGGATGGCCGACATGGGTCACATGGGCACAGTGCAGCCAACGCTGCTCCATTGACCCAGCATACCACAGAGAAACATTATTTCTCCTGAACTTCCTCTCTAGGCTGAGGTGCCACTTGGTTGAGCACCACAGGCAGTGGAGAAGACAAACCGCCCCTGCCTACAGACTAATTGTGGACTTAGATCTTCAGTTAGGTATTGGGTATAGATCCTTGGCCAAATACGATTCTTCTAATAGCTTCTCACTCCTTAGCTTTACCCAAATCTGAACAAGATAGAAGACCACAAAGGCCCAGAGTGCCTCTTATACAGATACAGTGCATGTAATTTCAATAGACTTACTTGTTTTGAAGCCACTTGGATGGATAGATGATACCTTCACCCCCCACTTGAACAGGTCTTGACGCATCACAGCACAAAACATGGTCACAGCAGCTTTGGATGCAGCATATGCCGCAAATCCAGGAATCGGATTAAGACCTGGGAAAGAAGAGAATAGACCATATTCATTTTGAAGGGATTAATATTGGGTTTGCAGCGAATCCTGTGAGTTTGAAGGTTCTTGGCTGATATATGCCATAGGAACCATAATGCACTGTTTGGTCTTTGAACCTAGGTCAGTTGGCTTAGAAAGGCCAATAAAGGGGGCTTTTGAAAAATCCCCCCCCCCACCATCATTATTATTATTATTATTATTATTATTATTATTATTACTACGAGTTTATATAGCGCCAAAGGGTTTGCTCAGCGCTGTACAATAGGGGGGGACAATACATGGCACATTATAAAAGAATGGGTTCCAAGCAACCTTTTTAACAGTATGCTTTAGCTATGATAGATAATGACAAAATGCACAAGAAGAGATTAGTGTAAGACTTGTAAGCATTTGCAGGTCTGGTAAAGGAGGATGTAAACCCTTACTGAATATATGAATTGGAGCTGGAAGGGGGTTTTCCCATTTCCCGTATAATATTCCAAGTACTTTGTAGAGTATGATGGAAGTAAATTATGATCATGTCCAATGGCTGGGTCATGTTGGAGATGTAATATTCCAAGTACTCTGTAGAGTATGATGGAAGTAAGTTATGATCATGTCCAATGGCTGGGTCATGTTGGAGATGTAATATTCCAAGTACTCTGTAGAGTTTGATGGAAGTAAATTACGATCACGTCCAATGGCTGGGTCATGTTGGAGATGTAATATACCAAGTACTCTGTAGAGTATGATGGAAGTAAATTACGATCATGTCCAGTGGCTGGGTCATGTTGGAGATGTAATATTCCAAGAGCTCTGTAGAGTATGATGGAAGTAAATTACGATCATGTCCAATGGCTGGGTCATGTTGGAGATGTAATATTCCAAGAGCTCTGTAGAGTATGATGGAAGTAAATTATGATCTTGTCCAATGGCTGGGTCATGTTGGAGATGTAATATTCCAAGTACTCTGTAAAGAATAATGGAAGTAAATTATGATCATGTCCAATGGCTGGGTCATGTTGGAGATGTAATATTCCAAGAGCTCTGCAGAGTATGATGGAAGTAAATTACGATCATGTCCAATGGCTGGGTCATGTTGGAGATGTAATATTCCAAGAGCTCTGTAGAGTATGATGGAAGTAAATTATGATCTTGTCCAATGGCTGGGTCATGTTGGAGATGTAATATTCCAAGTACTCTGTAAAGAATAATGGAAGTAAATTATGATCTTGTCCAATGGCTGGGTCATGTTGGAGATGTAATATTCCAAGTACTCTGTAAAGAATAATGGAAGTAAATTATGATCATGTCCAATGGCTGGGTCATGTTGGAGATGTAATATTCCAAGTACTCTGTAGAGTTTGATGGAAGTAAATTACGATCATGTCCAATGGCTGGGTCATGTTGGAGATGTAATATTCCAAGAGCTCTGTAGAGTATGATGGAAGTAAATTACGATCATGTCCAACGGCTGGGTCATGTTGGAGATGTAATATTCCAAGAGCTCTGTAGAGTATGATGGAAGTAAATTACGATCATGTCCAATGGCTGGGTCATGTTGGAGATGTAATATTCCAAGAGCTCTGTAGAGTATGATGGAAGTAAATTACGATCATGTCCAATGGCTGGGTCATGTTGGAGATGTAATATTCCAAGAGCTCTGTAGAGTATGATGGAAGTAAATTATGATCTTGTCCAATGGCTGGGACATGTTGGAGATGTAATATTCCAAGTGCTCTGTGGAATATGATGGAAGTAAATTACGATCATGTCCAATGGTTGGGTCATGTTGGAGATGTAATATTCCAAGTACTCTGTAGAGTATGATGGAAGTAAATTACGATCATGTCCAACCACTGGGTCATGTTGGAGATGTAATATTCCAAGTACTCTGTAGAGTATGATGGAAGTAAATTACGATCATGTCCAGTGGCTGGGTCATGTTGGAGATGTAATATTCCAAGTACTCTGTAGAGTATGACGGAAGTAAGTTATGATCATGTCCAACGGCTGGGTCATGTTGGAGATGCAATATTCCAAGTATTCTGTAGAGTATGATGGCAATAAATTATGATCATGTTTAATGGCTGGGACATGTTGGAGATGTAATATTCAAAGTACTCTGTAGAGTATGATGGAAGTAAATTGTGATCATGTCCAATGGCTGGGTCATGTTGGAGATGTAATATTCCAAGTACTCTGTAGAGCAGTGGTTCTCAACCTGTGGGTCGCGACCCCTTTGGGGGTCGAACGACCCTTTCACATGGGTCCCCTAAGACCATCAGAAAACACATATTTCCGATGTGTAAAGAGCAGCTACTGTGTAGAAAGCAGCTGCTATGTTGAAAGCAGCTACTCTGTTAAAAGCAGCTACTGTGTTGAAAGCAGCAGTATTGGAGGTAAAACGACACTCATGAATTATAATTACTGGGTAAATAATTTTATGGTTGGGGGTCACCACAACATGAGGAACTGTATTAAAGAGTCACGGCATTAGGAAGTTTGAGAACCACTGCTGTAGAGTATGATGGAAGTAAATTACGATCATGTCCAATGGTTGTGTCATGTTGGAGATGTAATATTCCAAGAGCTCTGTAGAGTATGATGGAAGTAAATTATGATCATGTCCAACGGCTGGGTCATGTTGGAGATGTAATATTCCAAGTACTCTGTAGAGTTTGATGGCAGTAAATTACGATCATGTCCAATGGCTGGGTCATGTTGGAGATGGAATATTCCAAGTGCTCTGTGGAATATGATGGAAGTAAATTATGATCATGTCCAACGGCTGGGTCATGTTGGAGAGATGTAATATTCCAAGAGCTCTGTAGAGTGTGATGGAAGTAAATTACAATCATGTCCAACGGCTGGGTCATGTTGGAGATGTAATATTCCAAGTACTCTGTAGAGTATGATGGCAGTAAATTATGATCATGTCCAACGGCTGGGTCATGTTGGAGATGTAATATTCTAAGTACTCTGTAGAGTTTGATGGCAGTAAATTATGATCATGTCCAACGGCTGGGACATGTTGGAGATGTAATATTCCAAGTACTCTGTAGAGTTTGATGGAAGTAAATTATGATCATGTCCAACGGCTGGGTCATGTTGGAGATGTAATATTCCAAGTACTCTGTAGAGTATGATGGAAGTAAATTATGATCATGTCCAATGGCTGGGTCATGTTGGAGATGTAATATTCCTAGTGTTCTGTAGAGTATGATGGCAATAAATTATGATCATGTCCAACGGTTGGGTCATGTTGGAGATGTAATATTCCAAGTATTCTGTAGAGTATGATGTAAGTAAATTATGATCATGTCCAATGGCTGGGTCATGTTGGAGATGTAATATTCCAAGTACTCTGTAGAGTTTGATGGAAGTAAATTAAGATCATGTCCAATGGCTGGGACATGTTGGAGATGTAATATTCCAAGTACTCTGTAGAGAATAATGGAAGTAAATTATGATCATGTCCAACGGCTGGGTCATGTTGGAGATGTAATATTCCAAGTACTCTGTAGAGTATGATGGAAGTAAATTATGATCATGTCCAACGGCTGGGTCATGTTGGAGATGTAATATTCCAAGAGCTCTGTAGAGTATGATGGAAGTATATTACGATCATGTCCAATGGCTGGGTCATGTTGGAGATGTAATATTCCAAGTACTCTGTAGAGAATAATGGAAGTAAATTATGATCATGTCCAATGGCTGGGTCATATTGGAGATATAATATTCCAAGAGCTCTGTAGAGTATGATGGAAGTATATTACGATCATGTTTAATGGTTGGGTCATGTTGGAGATGTAATATTCCAAGTGCTCTGTAGAGTATGATGGAAGTAAATTATGATCATGTCCAATGGCTGGGTCATGTTGGAGATGTAATATTCCTAGTGTTCTGTAGAGTATGATGGCAATAAATTTATGATCATGTTTAATGGTTGGGTCATGTCGGATATCTAATGTTCTTGCACTGTACAGATTTGTATTTTAGCAATGTCCATGTGTGTAGACCATGTTACAGGTATTTTATTCAAGATCTGTACAGAGCGAGGTAATATTTTATTATGACCATTATCCAGGTCTATTGGCACACAGAGTTCTATGTACTGTACAGATTCTTGTATAATTGCATTATAATTATGTCTGTTGGTCAGGTCATGATGGAGGTGCAACAGAATGAATGAAACTTCCATCGGACTGCATATGGCATGAAATCCAGCATTGCGCAATTATACTTTCATTTGTGATGTTTGTCTAAACCTTTTTGGAAGATTTCGCTGTGATAAATACTTTAAGGCTCCTACTAGCTAAAGACTTAATCCTTATTGAAATGAATAGTTTAGTGGAGGTCGGGGTGACCTCAGCTCTCTTTTTTTTTTTTTTTTTTTACATGGAACTCGACAGAACATGCAGTTAGAAAATGTAACCACGCATGCCATTGGCTGCGCAAGATAAAAAAAAACAAAAAAAAAACTTTAATCTGCTAACAAGCTGAAACTTGCACACTCTGGATTGCTTCATAATGACTAAGACGTGCTAAGTATTCCTGAACAAGCACATTGCCTAATTGCACACTTTTAAGTGGTTACGTTTTTGAAACTGTCCGCTGTTAATGAGACGCGGAAGGGAAATACTAAGTGTTCCGCCAGTGTGTATCCATCGTCAGTCTGACACTTTCAGACCGAAAAGTAAAAATGAATATTTTACTTGTAGCATTTAGAGAGGTCTTCCAAGTACAAATGTATTTTTTAAACTTGTGTTGCCTATTTCCAAGTCATGGCAAACGTTAGGCCCTCACCCCGAGCATCACAGGAGAAAGCTTGCTTCCTGGTTCAAAAGCCGTGCCTTCTTGAATCACAAGGGCCGCCATGGTTTCAAGTGCACTGTGCCATTTATAAAAATTTATAAGGGATTAAGATTGGGTTTGCAGCGAATCCTGTGTGTTTGAAGGCTCCTGGCTGATATATGCCATAGGAACCATAATGCACTCTTTGGACTTTGAACCTAGGTCAGTAGGTTTAGAAAGGCCAATGAAGTGGGCTTTTGAAAAATCCCCCCCAAAATCATTCTAAAAGCGTGGGTTCCAAGTAACCTTTTTAACAGTATGCTTTAGCTATGATAGAGAAAGCACAGGAGCACTGCTGAAAAAGTGCATATGGAGAGATTAGTGTAAGGCTTGTAAGCATTTGCAGGTCTGGTAAAGGAGGATGTAAACCCTTACTGAATATATGAATTGGAGGTGGAAGTGGGTTTTCCCGTTTCATCCTTTGTTACATCCTAACATTGCTTGATGTCCTACAGTTGTGGCCAAAATTATTCAACCCCCACTGAAATTGAGTGTTTTGGCCAGTTTGACATTGCTTTTGATCATTCAGTCATCTTGCTTACATTTACATTAAAGAGGCACTTGTAGGTCAGACAAATATAACATAACAGTTATAATGAAATAACCACAAATGTCTTTTCTGTGCTCACAGCATTATCAGTTTTATTCAACCCCCAAGTGACATTCAATCTTAGTACTTAGTACAGCATCCTTTTACAGTTATAACAGCTTTTAAACGTGAAGCATAGCTTGACACAAGTGTCTTGCAGCGATCTACGGGTATCTTCGCCCATTCTTCATGGGCAAAGGCCTCCAGTTCAGTCACATTCTTAGGCTTGCGCACTGCAACTGCTTTCTTTAAGTCCCACCAGAGGTTCTCAATCGGATTTAAGTCTGGTGACTGCGATGGCCACTCCAAAATGTTCCAGCCTTTCCTCTGCAACCATGCTCTAGTGGACTTGGAGGTATGCTTGGGATCATTGTCCTGTTGAAAGGTCCAACGTCTCCCAAGCCTCAGGTGTGTGACGGACTGCATCACGTTTCCATCCAATATCTCCTGGTACTGAAGAGAATTCATGGTACCTTGCACACGCTGAAGCTTCCCTGTACCTGCAGAAGCAAAACAGCCCCAAAGCATGATTGACCCTCCACCATGCTTCACAGTAGGCAAGGTGTTCTTTTCATCATAGGCCTTGTTCTTCCTCCTCCAAACATAGCGTTGATCCATGGGCCCAAACAGTTCTAATTTTGTTTCATCAGTCCACAGAACACTATCCCACAACTTTTGTGGTTTGTCCACATGGCTTTTGGCATACTGCAGTCGACTCTTCTTATTCTTTGGAGACAGCAAGGGGGTACGCCTGGGAGTTCTGGCACGGAGGCCTTCATTACGCAGTGTGCGTCTTATTGTCTGGGCTGAAACTTCTGTACCCACATCTGACAAATCTTTTCTCAGTTCCTCAGCAGTCACACGGGGACTTCTCTCCACTCTACGCTTCAGGTAGCGCACAGCAGTCGAAGTCAGCATCTTCTTTCTGCCACGACCAGGTAGCGTTTCAACAGTGCCCTTTGCCTTGAATTTGCGAATGATGCTTCCTAAGGTGTCTCTTGGTATGTTTAACATCTTTGCAATCTTCTTATAGCCATTGCCCTTCCTGTGAAGAGAAATCACCTCTTCTCTTGTCTTCCTGGACCATTCTCTTGCCTTCACCATGTTTGTAACCACACCAGTAAATGTCTAGAAGGAGCTGAGTATCACAGTCATTTTAAAGCTGCCTAATTGGTGCTTATTATGCTTGATTGCTGCTCGGTGACATCCACAGGTGTTTTCAATACCTGATGGAAAGCACCTGTATGAACCTCTGTTCTTCAGAGTGGTAGTCTTTAAGGGGTTGAATAATTGTGGCAATGAAGAAACCACATAAGAACCATTTACTACTGTATTACATAAACAATTGATGTCATTTTAGTTGCATTTGGGTAGTTACAACGTCCTTGTAGGATTTGATTCTGAATACAATTCCAAATGTACACTATAGTCCCTAAACCCCTTTACAGCATTGGGGGTTGAATAATTTTGGCCACAACTGTATGTCCTACAGCCTCTTTACAGCCTTTCACTATCTACATGCACTACAGTGATAGCAGGTTGCATGTGTTTTTTCACAGGGTATATATTCTAATTGTTGCTAGCTACTATTGTTTTTTTGTGGGGATTTTTCACAGGTCTTGTTTTTATATGGTGACAACAGTGGGATATGCCTGGGCAGTGTGCATCTCTTGGGAGAGAATGTGACTGGATGATTTCCAGGTAGGAGATTACACTATATTGCCAAAAGTCTTGGGCATTCAGGTGTTCTAATCCCCTCCATGGACACAGGTGTATACAATCAAACCCCTCGGCATGCATACGGCTTCTACAAACATTGGTGAAAGAATGGGTCGCTCTCAGGAGCTCAGTGACTCCAAGCGTGGTCCCGTGATAGGTGGTCACCTGTGCAATAAGTCCATCGGTGACATTTCCTGGCTACTAAATATTCCACGCTCAACTGTTAGTGGGATTATAACAAAGTGGAAGTTTCAATTACACTGTGCCATTTGTAAAAATATTGTTTAATTTAAATGTCATACCTGTTGACCTTTTTTGTAACACATGAAACCTGTCTGAAAAACTCCTAATAATATATAAATTCCTATGTCCTTGCAATGGCAAGCATTAGGCATTCGCCCAAAACTTCGCAGGAGCAAGGGTGCTTCCTGGCTCAGAAGCCGAAAAGCTGCACCTCCTGATTCAGAAGGGCCCCAGTACTCTGAAAATGCTGCCAGCGCAAAACCTGCGCATGCGCAGTGCGCCCTCTCTCCAACCCAGCAGAAGATGATCTCAGTGTTGCTAGGAAAGAGAAGGAGAGAGCCCACTGCACAATTGCTCCTGATGCATTGCCATCTACTGGGGCCTCTTGTCTGCATGGGTCAGTTTATGTAAAAGGTGAACTTGAACTCCATGGAAATAGCTGTATGCACTGATGAAATACATATGAGGTGCCTAGTTTACCTGTCAAAGGATCTGTCCATCCAGTTTTGACACTTACACCGCTCTGCCATGTAGCAGGGGGATCTAGAATCTCTGCCCAGTACTTCAAATTGTACTCATAGAATCCCTGCCAATACTTTCCAGTTGTACTTTGCAGAATCCCTGCCAGGATTTAAAAAATCTCTGCCAGTACTTCCAATGGAAGCACTCCCAGAATCCCTGCCAGGACTTCTAGAATCTCTGCCAGTACCTCCGATGGTACTCGTAGAATCCCTGCCAGTACTTTCAATGGCACTCGTAGAATCCATGCCAGTACCTCCAATGGCACTCGCAGAATCCATGCCAGTACTTCCAATGGTACTCGTAGAAACCCTGCAAGTGCATTCAATGACACTCGCGGAATTCCTGCTAGGACTTCAAGAATCACTGCCAGTGCTTCCAACAGAACCCGCAGAATCCATGCCAGTACTTCCAATGGTGCTCATAGAATCTCTGCCAGTACTTCCAACAGAACCCGCGGAATCCATGCCAGTACTTCCAATGGTGCTCGGAGAATCCCTGCCAGTACTTTCAATGGCACTCCAGTGGTCAAAGTAGACTGAAGGGGAAGGCTCTCCAAAATCCTGTGAACTGTCTTTACATTTTTCATCTTCATTCCTTATCAAATGGTCAAAGTAGGCCCAAGCTGAAGGCTTTCAAAAATCTTGAACCATCTTTACATTCTTCATCTTCATTCCTTATCCAATGGTCAAAGTAGACTCAAGGGGAAGGCTCTCCAGAATCCTGAACCATCTCTACATTTTTCATCTTCATTCCTTCTCCAGTGGTCAAAGTAGACTCAAGGGGAAGGCTCTCCAAAATCCTGTGAACCGTCTTTACATTATTTTTCATCTTTATTCCTTATCCAATGGTCAAAGTAGACCCAAAGGGAAGGTTCTCCAAAATCCTGTGAACCGTCTTTACATTTTTCATCTTCATTCCTTCTCCAATGGTCAAAGTAAACCCAAAGGGAAGGTTCTTCAAAATCCTGTGAACCATTTTTACATTTTTCATCTTCATTCCTTATCCAATGGTCAAAGTAGGCCCAAGGTGAAGGCTCTCTAAAATCTTGAACCATCTTTACATTCTTTATCTTCATTCCTTATCCAGTGGTCAAAGTAGACCCAAAGGGAAGGTTCTCCAAAATCCTGTGAACCGTCTTTACATTTTTCATCTTCATTCCTTCTCCAATGGTCAAAGTAAACCCAAAGGGAAGGTTCTTCAAAATCCTGTGAACCATTTTTACATTTTTCATCTTCATTCCTTCTCCAAAATCCTGTGAACCATCTTTACATTTTTCATCTTCATTCCTTCTCCAGTGGTCAAAGTAGGCCCAAAGGGAAGGTTCTCCAAAATCCTGTGAATAACCTTTACATTTTTCATCTTCATTCTTTATCCAGTGGTCAAAGTAGGCCCAAGGTGAAGGCTCTCCAAAATCTTGAACCATCTTTACATTTTTCATCTTCATTGCTTCTCCAATGGTCAAAGTAGACCCGAAAGGAAGGCTCTCCAAAGAGCACCTCCTTTAATTTGGTCCTGTATGATCCTTCACTTGTTTCCTGGAATTCTTCTATAAAGCAAACCCCAACCTGAAATCCCGACTGCTGCGTTACGCCTTTTCAGTCTTCTCAACACAGGCTGACTAAGCTCAAGCTGACGTGAAATTACTACAGCAGATTGGAACCGTCAACGGAAAACTTTTAGACATGCAAGATCAAGCAAAGTAATAATTACACTGTCCTTCCCAGACCCCCAAATTTGTCACTCCCCATGTAAACGAGGGCTTTATGCGCGTGCAATTACAATCCCATAACAAACTAATTAAATAATCAAACAGCCAATTACTTCGCCGTGACAAGCTACTTCTGACAAACTAATGAGCTCATTAATGAATAGCCGGTATCTGCGGCTCGGCGTCAGACGTTTGATTGATCCGTGCGCTAATCTCTCCCTATGTAAGTGACTGTATGATTGCAAGTCTGGAGTGGAAACTTCTAAGGGGGATGCTGCAGGTGCGCGGGGTTGTCACGCTGCGGATGCTGTCAGTTGTTGCCCCGGCTGTACCTCCGCAGACGGCGATGAGCTGAACTTCGGCATACGAAGTTTCCCGCACAGAATGTAAGATGAGCTTTCGCCAATTTGCATATTTATTAGGAAAAAAAAAACGGTGCAAATGAGAATTTTTGCCTAAGCTTCTTATATGCAGCTTGGCGAATGTGTGGCTAACAGAGGGAGAGATTGAGCACGATGGGTCTCCAGGGGGAATCGCTGTTGAAAATGCACTTAAATGTGAACATTTTTTAATAAATGAAAGGGATTGTAAAGGGCATGGCTTCCATTTTTTTTCAATAACAAACATGTTCTACTTACCTGCTGTGTGCAGTGACCCCGATCCTCCTCTTCTGGGGTCCTCCGATGGTGCTCTCAGTTCTTCTTCTGCACCACTATAGAAAGCTGCTTCCTATGGTGATGCACCAGCCTGGTTTGTGCCTGAGCTGGGCTGTGTGCGTCTATTGACACAGACAGAGCGGCTCAGCCTGCCCTTGCTCCCATCTCACAGGACTCTAGAACCTTTGCTTCTGGGGTCCCCCAATGGCGCTTTTGGTTCCTCCTCTTCTTGTACACCACCATAGGAAACTGCTTCATATAGGGCGCACCAGCAGGCTCACTCCTGAGCTGGGCTGTGTGCATCTATTGACACACACAGAGCGGCTCAGCCTGTCCTTGCTCACATCTCACAGGACTCTAGAACCTCTGCTTCTGGGGTCCCCCAATGGCAGTCTTGGTTCCTCCTCTTCTTGTACACCACCATAGAAAACTGCTCTGTGTGGGGCACACCAGAAGGCTCACTCCTGAGCTGGGCTGTGTGCATGTATTCTGGGGTCCCCCCATGGCGCTCTTGGTTCCTCCTGTTCTTGTGTACCACCATAGGAAGCAGCTTCCTATGGGGTGCACCAGCAAGCTCACTCCCAAGCCAGGCTGTGTGCATCTGTTGACACACACAGAGCGGCTCAGCCTGCCCTTGCTCACATCTCACAGGATGTATATTTTAAATGTATTTTTAAAATTATATATTGTAATAAAAACGCATTTCAACATGCAGTACATATATATATATATATATTGAAATATATAGAATATAGCCAAAATTGTAGCATTTCAAATATATTTTCCTTCCATGTGGGTGGTGGCATCTTATGGCGCTTATTTTTGCAAATTAAAAGAAATTTAGATTTCATGTTTTGTTAATTTAATATTAATCTTTTTTTTTGGGGGGGGGGGGGGGCGCAAGTAGCTGGTCTTGCCTAGGGTGCACAATAGTCTAGCACCGGCCGTGCGTAGATTGCTCGTACTCGGACCTCACCTGCCATGCTGGATATGGTGACCAGTCTTCCTTTGGCTCTCCTCAGTAGAGGCATGAACGTTTTTGTGACTTGCACCACGCCCATGAAGTTGACCTCCATACATTGCTTGTAGACGTTCATTGGAAGCAATTCTCCGTCTGCTGCATAGAGAAGGACGCCGGCATTGTGCACAATGGCCCACAGACCTGGAGTGACAAAGACACCAGAAAATGGGTCAGTCCGGCCGTCCTTGGGAGGAACCACCATTGCTGTGGACACGGAGAGGTCAGAACCTTCTATGAAGCAGTGACAACATACAACCCGCGGTTCTGCTCAAGACTTTCAAGAAATTTCCTTCTGAATCAAAATGCAGCCAAAATTTCTGTTATTTGGAGATTCGGATGTAACCAAATTTCCAAATGAAAATAGTAACAGATGTAAACTCATCCGAAATAACGAAGGGAAATTTCATCCGAAGTTCAAAATATAAACATATATATATATATACATTGTATACAGTCCGGGGGAGGGGGACTCACTTCTGGGGGATACTGGATATATACATTGTATACAGTCCGGGGGAGGGGGACTCACTTCTGGGGGATACTGGATATATACATTGTATACAGTCCGGGGGAGGGGGGGCTCACTTCTGGGGGATACTATATATATACATTGTATACAGTCCGGGGGGGGGGGGACTCACTTCTGGGAGATACTATATATATACATTGTATACAGTCCGGGGGAGGGGGACTCACTTCTGGGAGATACTATATATATACATTGTATACAGTCCGGGGGAGGGGGACTCACTTCTGGGAGATACTATATATATACATTGTATACAGTCCGGGGGAGGGGGACTCACTTCTGGGAGATACTATATATATACATTGTATACAGTCCGGGGGAGGGGGGACTCACTTCTGGGAGATGCTGTATATATATATATATACATTGTATACAGTCTGGGGGAGGGGGGACTCACTTCTGGGGGATACTGTAAATATATATATATATATATATACATTGTATGCAGTCCGGGGGAGGGGCGTCTTACTTCTGGGAGATACTGGATATATATATATACATTGTATACAGTCCGGGGGAGGGGGGGACTCACTTCTGGGAGATACTGTATATATATATATTGTATTTATTGTTGTAAAATCTTTATCTCAAAATGAAAAAAAAAATACTGCTGTACCTGATTATAAAGCATGAGCTGGAGTTCGGCTTCAGTGTGTTAGTGTATCTAAATCTGCTAGTCCATCTAACACTCCCTTCCCCTCAGACTGACAATGTTGCTGTCCAAAGGTGCCCCCTGTGCTCCTTCCTCCAGAGTGTGGGGGGCGCTCTAATACAGGAGGTGTATTACTGGCCAGATCACCAAGTGATCACCGGTTTTGGGTTCAGTACCGCTGTAAATCATACTCTTGGAGTCCCACCCAAAACTAAAGTATTACTTTTGGGTGAAGTTATCCTTTGAAATGACAGTTTAAAGCACGGGTGTCAGGTGGCCCTCCAGCTGTTGCCAAACTACAAGTCCCATGATGCATTGCAGGATTGACAGTTACAAGTGTAGCGGGGCCATTGCTGTTTCCCTTTTAAGACCGCATGTTCAGGAAGGGTTTGATTGGCTCGGCTCTCAGCAGTACTGGAGTTTGTGGGAGTTGTAGTTTCATCACAGAGGCAGACAATGGAACTTCATACTGCACAGGACTACAGCGACCAGCATGCTTTGCAGAGAGGAGGGGGCGGGGAGCCACGTGTGCCTTTGCAGAGGACATGTGGGAGCTGGTCTGCAGCTCCTACTGTTGAAGTAAACTGACACTGTTTCCAGATCAGCAGCAGTTGCTAAGGACAACGGTTATCTAGAGCAGCTGAAGTCAGTGGCAACTGTGATCATCGGTACCGGTCACCCGCGACGGCGGTTACCGACAGCAACGACATCTCCCACTGCAGAGAGAGGTCAGAGTGTTGGAAATCGCAGAGGAAGCGTGTGACTGTCCCAGGTGAGGGACCTGACAACAGGAAACACTGGTCAGAGAAAGAGAGAGCCCCATCCATCATCCCTTCAAGGAGATAACCCCTGGACACTGCTCTTCTTGGATGTGGTGAGCAACTGCTAACCTGTGACATGTCAGTCCGACACATAGACTCACACAGTGTTACAGTCCTACAGCATACAAGGGAATTGGGGACTGAGCCTAAAGAGACGTCCGTTTAGCTGGGGACATATTGCTGCTGTAGTTGCAGGGGGTTCATACTGATCTATAGCTATACCGGTATATACATGAATATTGTGTTCATTGATGATATTGTGCCAATTCTAGAAGGTTTGTGTATTCAGTGCATTTAACTGCCATTTTCCAAGTTATTTACCTGTCTTATTAACCACTTCCCGTCTGGCTGTTGTATATAAACGGACGGACGGTGGCAGTGCAGGGGCAGGTGGCTGTTTATAAATGGCCTCCCCGCACCCTGCTTGTGCACGCTCCCTGGGAGTGCACAGCCCCGCGAGCCGGTGCCCGCTGTGTCTTTCAGACATAGAGGAACCCTGATCGTTGTACGGGACCTCTGTGTGAGGTCCCGATCATGTGATCACCGATTGGCCAATCAGTGATCACATGAAGAGTAGTAAGCAAGATGTCACTTCTGACATCATTGCTTACTACGTGTGAAATCTGTGAATGGTCACATGGTACGGGGCTATTCACAACAGCCTTGTACCATGTGACAAGCTGTGACCAATCACAGATCACACAGTAGTTCTCAATGGCTGCAGGAATGCAGCCAGAGAGAAGGAGAAATGATTGCTTTTACAGCCTTTATGGGTGTAAAAGCAATCAGTGCAAAAAAAAAAAAAATCTTCATCACCCCCCACTAGTAGTACAGTGTCACCATGGTGACACTGTACTGCTAGGGTGACAGTATGTAAAAAAACAAAAAAAAAAACCACCATAAATAATAATATAACAATGTAAAAAAAAATGTTTAAAAATTATAATTTTTGGTTATAAACTAATTTGGGGTTTTTTTTAACTAAAAAGATAGCTGAATATATTTTGGCCACGATTTATGAAGAAAGATTATTTATTTGCAAAAGTTTATAAGAAAAACACTTTTTTTCAAAATTTTGGGACTTTTTCCAGCAAAAAAAATAAAAATCCCTGTGGTGAATAAATACCACCAAAATAAAGATTTATCTGTCTCAAAAAAAATGCTAAAAAATTCATATGGGTACAGTGTTGCATGACCGCGCAATTGTCATTCAAAGTGTGATAGTGCTGAAAGCTGAAAATTGGCCTGGGCAGGAAGGGGGTGAAAGTGTCCGGACTGGAAGGGGGTGAAAGTGTCCGGACAGGAAGTGGGTGAAAGTGTCCGGACAGGAAGGGGGTGAAAGTGTCTGGACTGGAAGGGGGTGAAAGTGTCCGGACTGGAAGGGGGTGAAAGTGTCTGGACTGGAAGGAGGGGAAAGTGTCCAGACTGGAAGGAGGGGAAAGTGTCCGGACTGGAAGGAGGGGAAAGCGTCTGGACTGGAAGGAGGGGAAAGTGTCCAGACTGGAAGGGGGGGAAAGTGTCCGGACTGGAAGGGGGGGAAAGTGTCCGGACTGGAAGGGGGGGAAAGTGTCCGGACTGGAAGGAGGGGAAACGTCCGGACTGGAAGGGGGGGAAAGTGTCCAGACTGGAAGGGGGGGAAAGTGTCCAGACTGGAAGGGGGGAAAGTGTCCGGACTGGAAGGGGGGGAAAGTGTCCGGACTGGAAGGGGGGGAAAGTGTCCGGACTGGAAGGGGGGAAAGTGTCCAGACTGGAAGGGGGTGAAAGTGTGCGGACAGGAAGGGGGTGAAAGTGTCCGGACTGGAAGTGGGTGAAAGTGTCCGGACAGGAAGTGGGTGAAAGTGTCCGGACAGGAAGTGGGTGAAAGTGTCCGGACTGGAAGGGGGTGAAAGTGTCCGGACTGGAAGGGGGTGAAAGTGTCTGGACTGGAAGGAGGGGAAAGTGTCCGGACTGGAAGGGGGGGAAAGTGTCCGGACTGGAAGGGGGGGAAAGTGTCCGGACTGGAAGGGGGGGAAAGTGTCCGGACTGGAAGGGGGGGAAAGTGTCCGGACTGGAAGGAGGGGAAACGTCCGGACTGGAAGGGGGGGAAAGTGTCCAGACTGGAAGGGGGGGAAAGTGTCCAGACTGGAAGGGGGGAAAGTGTCCGGACTGGAAGGGGGGGAAAGTGTCCGGACTGGAAGGGGGGAAAGTGTCCAGACTGGAAGGGGGTGAAAGTGTGCGGACAGGAAGGGGGGGGAAAGTGTCCGGACTGGAAGGGGGGGGAAGTGTCCGGACTGGAGGGGGGGGAAAGTGTCCGGACTGGAGGGGGGGGAAAGTGTCCGGACTGGAAGGGGGGTGAAAGTGTCCGGACTGGAAGGGGGGTGAAAGTGTCCGGACTGGAAGGGGGGTGAAATTGTCCGGACTGGAAGGGGTGAAAGTGTCCGGACTGGAAGGGGGGAAAGTGTCCGGACTGGAAGGGGGGAAAGTGTCCGGACTGGAAGGGGGGAAAGTGTCCGGACTGGAAGGGGGGGAAAGTGTCCGGACTGGAAGGGGGGGAAAGTGTCCAGACTGGAAGGGGGGGAAAGTGTCCGGACTGGAAGGGGGGGAAAGTGTCCGGACTGGAAGGGGGGGAAAGTGTCCAGACTGGAAGGGGGGGAAAGTGTCCGGACTGGAAGGGGGTAAACTTGTTATAAAACTTCCCACAAGGTGTACTGGTGAGCTCTGGATCCAATACATATAAGGTTCATCACTGAAGTAAGGACAGAAGTGCCCGTTAATTCCAGCGGCTCTTTGGGGGTGAGCGCTACACAAGCATGACTCCCAAAGGCAGAGGCATGATGGGACTTGCAGTTTCACAGCAGCTGGAGGGACATCAATTTGACACCCCCTGGTTTAAAGGATCATTTAATTAGTAGCCACTTGTAATTGAAGAGTTGTAATGCTGACCAGCCCCCCCCGGAAACTCTAGTGTTTGACTCGAACATCGGCCACTTTTGTGGTCGCTGAACACCCCCCCACACCCTGCTGTTCGCCCACCACACCCCACAATGCACTGTGTCCTGACAGCACATTGTGATTGGCCAAAGCAATGCACCTGACCGTGGGTCAGGTGCAATGCTTGGGCCATTTACAGCAAAATTGGGTGGAGCTAGTGGTTACGTCACGGCTAGCTCCACCCAATTGCTTACATCTGACCGGCAAATGGCAGATAGCAGCAAGTGCTTGGGGGTGCGGACAGGTCAGCGGACATCGGGGGCTTTTTTTTTTTTATTTCTGCGAGTCGGGGTTGTCGTGATTGACGATGAATTACAACAGTGGAACAATTTTTGAGGCTTTTTTTTTTTCAAGGACTTTTCAAAAACGGTTGTTTTTTTCATTTAATTTTACAAATTTTTGGTGAATGGGTAGGGGTATCATTCTCATTCACAAGGAGGGAGGCCAGGAGCTAGCGGGGGAGGGGGTGCTTCCAGATTCCGATAAGTCACCCCCTGCAGACCCCCACAACCACAGACCAGGGTTGTGGGGAAGAGGCCCTTGTTCCCATCAACATGGGACAAGGTGTTTTGGGGGGGGGGGGGGAAGTCCCTTAAAAGTCCTACTAGGCCTAAAGGGCCTGGTATGGGGTTTTTTGGGGGGGACCCGGACATGTTTTTTATTCTTTTACTGTGGGGGCCCCCCAACCTTCCTATCAGACCTAAAGGGTCAGTTTTTTATAAAATGTCAGTCCTGCTGCAGCAGGTTCTATACATTGTTCAGATGTGCAAATTGACAGGCAGTGTAAGGGGATTCCCCCCTCCCCCCCAGTCATGATATTTAAAGGAATGTTTCTTTTTTTTTTTATCTTTAAAAACTGTACTTTTTGTAAAAAATGTTTTCATTGATTCCTGTCCCTCAGGGCCGTACCCGAGTCCCCATACCCCTTTTATGGCCAATAACTGGCATGTAAGCCTTCAAAATGGGCACTTTTGAATCCCATAGACTTGCATTAAGTTTGAAGTTCGCGGTCAAACTTTCGTTAGATTTGAATGTTCGACCGCGAACCAAGCAGGGAGGTGTTTCGGCCAATCATTAGTGTTGGATTTTGTTTTTAATTTAGCGTCGGCTGTAAATTTCCCGAGAGACGACCCTCATCGAAAATCCCAGGGATTTGTTGGCCGCCCTTTGGGTGGTCTTGGTTGTGCTTTTGGTTGACCTGTCCGCTCTCCTACCGCTTTGGAACACCTACAGAAAAAGCCGAACATTACGCACCTGTATCTTTCACCCGGCCGCTGATCTCACAGTAGGCTGTGGCGATTTCCTCTGCGTTGGTGACATCCAGCTGCATCAAGCAAAGGTTTGAGGAACAAGCCCTCCTGAGTTCTTCAGCCCCAGGCCCGTTTCTGTTCAATACACCAGCGAAAACCAGGAGGCCTTGTTTATCCAAATGCTTCGCTAAAGCGTGTCCAAACCCGGAATCACACCCTGAATAATGAAAGCAATGACAACATAAGCATGACCCAGCCAAAATAAACACCTTCCCCCGAGTGCGGCCAAGAACTTGACAAGCTATGAAATTACTGCAGAAGCGTTCATTGAGTGGAGACTCCTAGCCTGAGGATGTGTTGCTGTTATTTTGTACAATAATTATCCTTTAGAGCAGAGGTCGGTCTCCTGACTTTCCAAGTAAAGGGCCAGATTATTGTCCTTCAGGCTTTGGGGGGCAGACTGTGACCAGTGGGAGTAGAAAATGCCCCAGCATCAGTGCCCCATGATTGGTTTTAATGGGAGGAATAGTGACCCATTGTTGATATCAATCAAATGCATAGTGCCCCACTGATGGTGTCAGAAGGGGGAATGGTGTTCGTTGGTGGAATAGTACCCGAAAGGCCAGATATGAGCATGCAAAGGGCCACATCTGGCCCCCGGGCCGCAGTTTAGAGAACACTGCTCTAGAGCAGAACTTCAGGCTTACAACTAAATGCACAGTTAGAATACAGCAAGGAGGGTGGCACCACGTCTGTCCTCAATCTGTATTAGAAGTATTGACCGCAAGATGTCCAACCTGAGAGCAGACCCTTGCAGGGAAGTCAGAGAAAGTGTTTTTGAAATATGGGCAATGTCAGCATCTGTCTGTGACCTCAGCTCTCCAGAAGGCCTGACGTTGGTTCATTGCCTTCTCTCACTGACCACTGATACTTGGGCATCTTTTTCCTCCCACTAACACTGCAGAATTTTTAACTCCCATTGATCACCAATGCTGAGGCACCTTTTCCTCTTACTGTCCACCAAATCTGAGCCATTTTTCCTCCCACTGACCATTCATGGTGGGGCACATTTTCATCCCACTGACCATTCATGGTGGGGCACCTTTTCCTCTGACTATTCATGGTGGGGCACCTTTTCCTCCCACTGACCATTCATGGTGGGGCACCTTTTCCTCCCACTGACCATTCATGGTGGGGCACCTTTTTCCTCCCACTGACCATTCATGGTGGGGCACCTTTTCCTCTCACTGACTATTCATGGTGGGGCACCTTTTCCTCCCACTGACTATTCATGGTGGGACACCTTTTCCTCTCACTGACTATTCATGGTGGGGCACCTTTTCCTCCCACTGACCATTCATGGTGAGGCACCTTTTCCTCCCACTGACCATTCATGGTGGGGCACCTTTTCCTCCCACTGACCATTCATGGTGGGGCACCTTTTCCTCTCACTGACCATTCATGGTGGGGCACCTTTTCCTCCCACTGACCATTCATGGTGGGGCACCTTTTCCTCCCACTGACCATTCATGGTGGGGCACCTTTTCCTCTCACTGACCATTCATGGTGGGGCACCTTTTCCTCCCACTGACCATTCATGGTGGGGCACCTTTTCCTCCCACTGACCATTCATGGTGGGGCACCTTTTCCTCTCACTGACTATTCATGGTGGGGCACCTTTTCCTCCCACTGACCATTAAAGGTGGGACACCTTTTCCTCCCACTGACCATTCATGGTGGGACACCTTTTCCTCCCACTGACCATTCATGGTGGGGCACCTTTTCCTCTCACTGACCATTCATGGTGGGGCACCTTTTCCTCCCACTGACCATTCCTGGTGGGGCACCTTTTCCTCCCACTGACCATTCATGGTGGGGCACCTTTTCCTCCCACTGACCATTCATGGTGGGGCACCTTTTCCTCTCACTGACTATTCATGGTGGGGCACCTTTTCCTCCCACTGACCATTAAAGTTGGGACACCTTTTCCTCCCACTGACCATTCATGGTGGGACACCTTTTCCTCCCACTGACCATTCATGGTGGGGCACCTTTTCCTCCCACTGACCATTCATGGTGGGGCACCTTTTCCTCCCACTGACCATTCATGGTGGGGCACCTTTTCCTCCCACTGACCATTCATGGTGGGGCACCTTTTCCTCCCACTGACCATTCATGGTGGGGCACCTTTTCCTCCCACTGACCATTCATGGTGGGGCACCTTTTCCTCCCACTGACCATTCATGGTGTGGCACCTTTTCCTCCCACTGACCCCCAATACTGGGACATTTTTTCCTCCCACTGACCTCCAACACTGGGACATTTTTTCCTCCCACTGACCCCCAACTCTGGGACATTTTTTCCTCCCACTGACCCCCAACACTGGGAAATTTTTTCTTCCCACTGACCCCCAACACTGGGACATTTTTTTCCTCCCACTGACCCCCAACACTGGGACATTTTTTCCTCCCACTACTGATACCCAACACTGGGACATTTATTCCTCCCACTGACCCCCAACACTGGGACATTTTTTCCTCCCACTGATCCCCAACACTGGGACATTTTTTCCTCCCACTGACCCCCAACACTGGGACATTTTTTCCTCCCACTGACCCCCAACACTGGGACATTTTTTCCTCCCACTGACCCCCAACACTGGGACATTTTATCCTCCCACTTACCCCCAACACTGGGAGTTTTATTTCCTCCCACTGACCCCCAACATTTGGGCATTATTTCCACCCACTGACCCCCAACACTGGGACATTTTATTCCTTCCACTAACCCCCAACATTTGGGCATTACTTCCTTCCAATGGCTACCAATGCTGGGGATTTCTTTCTCCCTTTTCCCAAAAAACTGGAGCATTAGTTACTACCACTTCACACCAGCGCGTAACATTCTTTTTCCCACTGCCCGCCATCGCTGAAGTATCATTTCCTCTCCCTGCCCACCAAAGTTGGGGTATTCTTCTTCCCACTAACTACCAACGCTGGAGCTTTTCCTCTCCCACAACCTCAACCTAATATGCACCAACGGGATCACTTTTGCCGGTCACATCCTACAAACACATTCATAATATTCTTCACATTATACATTTACAACATACGGTTATAATTGGTTTTTATATCTAAAATACGTATAGAACGATTTTGTTTCCCTTCAACATAAACAAAGAATGGCGTCTACCAATAGATATACAGTATATGCATAATGAATGCAGCATCCCCAAGGCCTGTCTACTGAGCACCGTAACTGCTTGAGGATAAACAAAGTGCCCAGAGGTCGTAGAAAGTAGATCAGCTTTGGATTTTCATCTGCATGTAATATTCCCACCGAGACCGTCACTTGAAGAAGTTATACGTCGTCACGCGGGAGGCAGTTAACTGCGATGATGCACGGCCCTCCCCGATCTAGCAGCCAACTATTATGAGGGTGATAATATGAGGGTAAAATTTTAAAGGCCATTAAACTGTCTTACTCCCTTTCTTCAGATTTACTAACACAGTTACAAATTTAATACGCTCAAAGAAAAGTGATGACCATCAAGTTAACCTCTCAAGTTGTGGCTTTTTTTGGAGAACGGTAGAACAAAATCTTCAACTGCCACCCTAGAGGTAAAACAATTCTTCCTGACCCCCCCCCCCCCCATGGGGGGGTTGACTCCTTGTGTCAAAATTTTGCGCTATCGGCCTTTACTAGTTATAATGCAGGAAAGTCATGACTGTTTTCCTTATTGCTGACTCATGCTTACTGAACTTACTGGAAAGAACTCCTTTCGAAACTCGAAGTAAAATATTCTTTTGCTCATTCTTTCCTTCAGCAGGCTCCTTGTCAGCACATGTGAATGTAGAAGACCGATTGGCTTCAACTCCTGCCCCTCCTTCTACCAGTGCTGCTGTACAGGGGATTGCAAGAGGTCCATACCAAGCCAAATTCATTTATTAAAATACGTTTTAATAAATACATATTCACATTTTTTTGTGTTTTTTATACTGTATCTGCCTGGAGTTCAGATTGAATTGCAGTAAGAAGACTATCTGTAAGGGGAGGTAACCAGTGCACCCAATCACAGGCATGCACCCAATCAAGAAGGGTAACCACTGCACCCAATCACAACCAGGCATGCCACCAGTCAGGGGAGGTGACCAGTTCATCCAATCAAGTAAGGTGACCGATGCACCCAATCACAGGCATGCACCCAATCAAGGGAGATGAGCAGTGTACCCAATCAAAAGGTGTGAATCAAAGTAATTGACCAGGGCAACCAGTCGTGTGCATACACCCAATCAAGGGAGGTGACCAGTGCACCCAATCACAGCTGGGCATGTGACCAGAGGAGGTGTCCAGTTCACCCAATCAAGTAAGGTGACCAGTGCATCGAATCATGGGCATGCATCCAATCAAGGGATCTGACCAGTGCACCTAATCAAAGGTGTGAATCAAGGAAGTTGACCAGGGCAACCAGTCATGGGCATACACTCAATCAAGGGCGACGACCAGCACACCCATTCACAGGCGTGCACCCAATCATGGGTATGCACACAATCAAGGGGGAGACCAGTGCACCCAATCACTGCTGGGCATGCCACCAATCAGATGAGGTGTCCAGTTCACCCAATCAAGTAAGATGACCAGTGCACCCAGTCACAGGCATGCACCCAGTCACAGGCATGCACCCAATCATGGGTATGCACCCAATCAAGGGAGGTGACAAGTGCACTCAATCACAGCCAGGCATACACCCAATCAAGGGGGAGACCAGTGCACCCAATCACAGCCGGCATGCCACCTATCAGAGGAGGTGTTCAGTTCACCCAATCAAGTAAGGTGACCAGTGCACCAAATCATAGGCATGCACCCAATCATGGGTATGCACTCAATCATGGGTATGCACTCAATCAAGGGAGGTGATCAGCGCACCCAATCACAGCCGGGCATGCCATCAATCAGAGGAGGTATCCAGTTCACCCAATCAAGTAGGGTGACCAGTGCACCCAATCAGAGGCATGCACCCAATCATGAGAGGTGACAGTGCACCCAATCACAGCTGGGCATGCCATCAATCAGAGGAGGAGTGCAGTTCACCCAATCAAGTAAAATGACCAGTGCACCCAATCAGAGGCATGCACCCAGTCATGGGTATGCACCCAATTAAGGGAGGTGACCAGTGCACCCAATCACAGCTGGGCAAGAGACAGTACGCACAATAATGGAGATGCACACAATTAAGGGGGGGGGGGTGATCAGTGCAGCCTATCATGGGCATGCATACAATCAAGGGAGATGACCAGCGCACCCAGTAGCAGGCTTGCACTCCATCGAGGGAGCATGCGCTGTACACCCAATCATGGTGCAAAACTAAAACAAAAAGTCTGGGTTGGAGCTCGGCTGCATTTATTATTCTTTAGCTCAGTAGAAGATGAAAAATAACTTTACTCACACAATTGAACTCTTTAAGAATATATTCTGGGTGGCTAGCAATCTCTTGACCTCAAAACTTCCTTACCTTTTGTCCTTTTATTATTTTTGAATCTCAAAATCTTAAAGTCTTTATAAATAATAGATCAATAAACCGGACGACTCCGGCTACAGAAAAGCCGTTATAGCAAAGGACTACATATTCAAATCGCGAAGGACAATTTGATGTAATGGTTTCGCAGGTGGAACTTGTGGAAAGTACATTAAAGAGAAATACAATTTCCTTTGGTTATGGCGTACGGGAACATTGGTTTTTATGAACATGGCTTGGGATTTATAGACAATCGCTGTGTTTGGGAGTCAATGACGGCCAGTGGCAAGGAGGATGAGGTGGAGTGGGACTGCTGAGGCATGTAAACACGCTCCGTAAAAAATAAAAAAATAAAAATTAGAAAACCGATTTTGCGCTGTGTAGCCAACAAAGTGCCACAGCCGTTTCTATAGCTCCTCATTTTTCCTTTCGGCGCGCTCCAACCAAACATGAACAAGGGAAGGAAGAAGGGTTGTTGGTCAATTTTATTTTACATTTAATTTCACAGTTTTCAAGTGTATCAAATGATGTTTTGTGTATTTGAAATATTTATTGCATCACTAAAAAGAAAGCGTTCTCTTACTAACAAAAATGTACCAAGTGGTGTGTAACGGAACCGGACCCCGACTGCACTGGGGTATTCCCGTTAGACTCCCGCTTCCCTGTCCAAACACAGATCCACGGACACCACCGCTGACCATACAGGAAATAGACCGCTTTCTTTTAACACAGAGACAAGATATATACCTTCAAGGGAACAACCCCCCCCCCCCTGTATATGGACACAGGGCGGGGCAAACCAAATCTAGCAACCAGAGACACCCCCCACCAAGCCAATACACAAACACATACATCCCATAATAGTTTGCTCCCAAGCAAGACACACAATAGAACAATAAGATGCACCACATGGCAGTAAACAATGAACAACCCCCCCCCACCCCACCCATACATGTCTACACAATATCAGGACATTTCACCCTGTACCCCTAACAGGCACAGGGTGACTTACACATAGGAGGGATATGGAAAGCTGAGACAGGGGTCTCCCCACCCCTCCATGGGTGTTGTGTTCCATGGGCCCCCCACCCAAAGTCACTCCCGTCACATGGTGCATCTGTGACATTCAGTCTGCAAGGCATGCGGGACTTTCCTAAACAAAGCCCAGCACTGTCTATACCAAAGTCTCTTGCGCTCTGATGAAGAAGGGTCCCCCTTCGAAACGCGTCAGCCTCACTTTGAGAGTCTACCCTCGTGACGTCACTCACACTGGCTCTACACTCCCTAGTTTCTTTCAGGATCTGTAATGCTTGTTTTACTTCTTTGTTTGTGAATATTTATATTTTTTATTTAACAAAATCTCAGATTTACTGAGGTAATGCGCAAGGTTGGTGTGCTCAGGGGCGGATTGACAACTCATGGGGCCCCCGGGCAATAGGAGATCATGGGGCCCCTGTGTCCTTGTCCAAACTCAAAAAAACCTATGAAAAAGGTACCAGGAGCATCTCATGGGGCCCCCTACTGACCCCGGGCCCTCGGGCAGTACCCAAGTTTCCAAATGGTCAGTCCGCCCCTGGGTGTGTTCTTTCTTTTTGCTTCACTTCACAGTTTTAGTTGGGCTTCCCAACTGTACAACCTTCCATGTACTGGTGGATTTGTTTCGGGGTACCTTCAACCCTTCTACCCCTGGTTTGAGTCCTAGAGCACAGGAGGTGTCGGTTCTGCTTCCACCAGAGTTTCTTAACCAGGGTTCCATGGAATCAGGGCTGTGGACAAGGGGGTACCGCCAGTCCTCCTGTTCGGGGCCCAGACCAGCAGGGAGGGCCCAGGCAGCTGGGTGAATTGGATGTGGACAAAGGGGAGATCGACATGGCGGAGTGCAGAGGCAATTACTGGGACCGGTCCCCTGTATGGCTCTCTCTGCAGCAGCTGAAAGCCGGCTTCTTCTCCTCTCCCTCCCGCTGGCTTTCAGCTGCTGCAGAGAGAGCCATACAGGGAACTGGTCCCAGTAATTACCCTCCCTGTGCAGCATACGTTCCCCCCTGTTGCCCAGGCCCCCCTTTGTGCCCCCACATTGCTGCCGGCTTCCCTCCTCTCCTTCCCACTGGCAGCAGCAAGCACACAATAGGATCCTTCAGGATTGAGAGTGGGGGAAGGGTCCAGTAAATATGTCACATTTACCAGCCCCTTCCTTTCCTCAATGAACACAATGAGTGATTGGTACATATCACTCACTGTATTCATTCATCATTTTTTTGGGGGAGGGGGGGTGTTAGGTTAGCTGTATGGGGCCCCCGTGGTTTCTAACAGCAGCCCTGCAAGGAATCCTAGGGTTCCTCCAGTGGTTGCTAGGAGTTCCTTGAGCAATGCGCAATCCTGCCTTTCAGGTTTTTATTGACACCAATGATCTTTTTAGCTACCTGTAAGTGGGTAATTCTTCCCACTGACCCCCAATGTAAGGGACATTCTTCCCACTGACCCCCAATGTAAGGGACATTCTTCCCACTGACCTCCAATGTAAGGGACATTCTTCCCACTGACCCCCAATGTAAGGGACATTCTTCCCACTGATCACCAATGTAAGGGACATTCTTCCCACTGACCCCCAAATGTAAGGGACATTCTTCCCACTGACCTCCAATGTAAGGGACATTCTTCCCACTGACCCCCAATGTAAGGGACATTCTTCCCACTGACCTCCAATGTAAGGGACATTCTTCCCACTGACCCCCAATGTAAGGGACATTCTTCCCACTGATCACCAATGTAAGGGACATTCTTCCCACTGATCACCAATGTAAGGGACATTCTTCCCACTGATCACCAATGTAAGGGACATTCTTCCCACTGACCACCAATGTAAGGGACATTCTTCCCACTGACCCCCAATGTAAGGGATATTCTTCCCACTGACCCCCAATGTAAGGGGCATTCTTCCCACTGACCCCCAATGTAAGGGACATTCTTCCCACTGACCCCCAATGTAAGGGACATTCTTCCCACTGATCCCCAATGTAAGGGACATTCTTCCCACTGACCCCCAATGTAAGGGACATTCTTCCCACTGACCACCAATGTAAGGGACATTCTTCCCACTGACCACCAATGTAAGGGACATTCCTCCCACTGACCCCCAATGTAAGGGACATTCTGCCCACTGATCCCCAATGTAAGGGACATTCTTCCCACTGACCCCCAATGTAAGGGACATTCTTCCCACTGACCACCAATGTAAGGGACATTCTTCCCACGGATCACCAATGTAAGGGACATTCTTCCCACTGACCCCCAATGTAAGGGACATTCTCCCCACTGACCCCCAATGTAAGGGACATTCTTCCCACTGACCCCCAATGGACTGGTAGCTGTGAGGGTCCCTGTGTGGTCACAGGGTGGAGGAAGGCTGGGTACAGGGCAGGTTGTGTTCTGAATGTGGAAAATCACTGAGCAGTGAACATTTGAAGTGTCTCTCGGAGACAACACGATACATTGTGGACTTTGCACCCGCGCAGCACATCGGTTCATTCTGCACATTCTGCATTTTCCTGTCATTCCACTTTGCAGACGTAAAACATTTTTCTGTTCAGATTCCGTGTCTGAAGGTCCCTGCGGTCACAGAGTTGTAGGGGAGAGATTCTTACGAAGGAGCGCCGGGGATTGAACTAAGCAATGCACTCCGGAGTCCCGCTGGGGTGTCCAAACTACGGCCCTCCAGGTGTTGAAGTACTACAAGTCCCATCATGCCTCTGCCTCTGGGAGTCTTGCCTGTGGATGTCAGAGTCATGCAAGGCCTCATGGGACTTGTAGTTCCTCAACACCTGGAGGGCCGTAGTTTGGACACCCCTTGGTTAAGTGATATCGATTATTGCAAACATTTATTATATCGCAGCTTACCGATCGTTAGACGTGACGGCTGCATTCCTTTTCTTTTTTTTTAGACTTTCCTTCCTTTATTTTCACCTGGAGATCCGGCCAGTAAGTCTGTTGTTTTTCAACAAACCAAGCTGTCCTGCAGATGTAGCAGTTAGAGGGATGAGACTGACCACGGAGAGGGGTGCTTACCATGATCATCTTTTATTTATGTAAAGCCTCAACCCCACAAAGGACAGAAAACTTCTGTAACGGATTATAAAGCGAGAGCCGGAGTTCGGCTTCAGTGTGTTAGTGTATCTAAATCTGCTAGTATAACAGTCCTCCCCTCCCTCCAAGACTGACAATGCTGCTGTCCTAAGGTGCCCGCCTGTGCTCCTTCCTCCAGACTGGGGGGGGGCGCACTCTAATGCAGGAGGTGTGTTACTGGCCAGATCACCAGAGAGGAAAAAGAAAACTAAAGCAGCCGTCACTAATGATTGGTAAGCTGATATATATTATATTTTTAGTTTTGGGTGTAATTCCGCGACCATCAGATATGTGCAACAAGGTGCATTTTTGTGTACCACAGAGATCACTGTACTTCCCCTGACATCGTCTTCCTCTTCTTTCCTCTCCAGAAGGATGGAGCCATCTTCGTTCAGGCATCATCCAGGGCCAACATCTTCTTTCTGGACTGAGATGCCGACTCAGGGATAAATCCCTGGTGTGTGTGCAGATCCTGGCTGTGTTCACAAATGTCTGACGCAGATCAGCCATCTTCTGCAACCTCTCACCTTGTGACTTGCTGGATGGGAGGGAGGATGGGAGGGGGGAGGGGAGGGAAGATCGGAGGGTGGATGGGAGGGGAGGGAGGATCGGAGGGTGGATGGGAGGGTGGAGGGGAGGGAGGATCAGAGGGTGGAGGGGAGGGAGGATGGGAGGGGAGGGAGGATCGGAGGGAGGATGGGAGGGGAGGGAGGATGGGAGAGTGGAGGGGAGGGGGGAAGGGAAGGTGGAGGGGAGGGAGGATCGGAGGGTGGAGGGGAGGAAGGATCAGAGGGTGGATGGGAGGGAGGATCAGAGGGTGGAGGGGAGGAGGGAAGGGTGGATGGGAGGGAGGAGGGGAGAGTGAAGAGGAGGATGGGAGGGTGGAGGGGAGGAGGGAAGGGTGGAGGGGAGGGAGGATAGGAGGTAGAGGGGAGGGTGGCGGGGAGGAGGGAAGGGTGGATGGGAGGGAGGAGGAAAGGGAGGATGGGAGGGGAGAGTGAAGAGGAGGATGGGAGGAGGGAAGGGTGGATGGGAGGGTGGATGGGAGGAGGGAAGGGTGGATGGGAGGGTGGATGGGAGGGTGGATGGGAGGAGGGAAGGGTGGATGGGAGGGTGGATGGGAGGAGGGAAGGGTGAATGGGAGGGTGGAGGGGAGGAGGGAAGGGTGAATGGGAGGGTGGAAGGGAGGGAGGATGGGAGGGTGGAGGGGAGGAGGGAGGATGGGAGGAGGGAAGGGTGGATGGGAGGGTGGAGGGGAGGGAGGATGGGAGGAGGGAAGGGTGGAGGGGAGGGAGGATGAGAGGAGGGAAGGGTGGATGGGAGGGGACGGAGGAGGGTGGAGGGAAGGGTGGATGGGAGGGAGGATTGGAGGAGGGAAAGGTGGATGAGAGGGAGGAGGGGAGGGGAGAGTGAAGAGGAGGATGGGAGGTAGAGGGGAGGATCGGAGGGTAGGAGGGTGGGAGGAGGGAAGGGTGGATGGGAGGGAGGAGGGAAGGGGGGATGGGAGGGAGGAGGGAAGGGTGGATGGGTGGGAGGAGGGAAGGGGGGATGGGAGGGAGGAGGGATGGGGGGAGGGTAGCATGGGATGCTATGCTGATCAGAGGTTAGAAGGAGAACAGGTTTGCCCGATACCTTCATGATATGGTGAATTTTGGCCGCTGTCCAGGTTGTTTTATGTGCACTCTCATGCTATGGAAACACGTTTACGTGACAAATGGAAGTTTTTCAAAAGTTCAAAGAAAAAAAAAATTCAAAGTACGTTAAAAGGACATAAAATCGATGCAGATAAGATAACAGCGGAGTCGCGCCGCGCCCAGTTCCCATCCATAGAATAGAGCGGACTTCAGCCCCGGGGGAGCTATAGAATTTTTTTGTTTTGCTTTATTTGTTTTTCTTTTTTTTGACAAATAACAAGTGTAGTTTTTTTAAGTATTTTTTTTAAATTCATGTTTATTAAATTTATAACTTTTCATATGTGACTTTATTTTTGTTTCTTTTGTTTGACAAATAACAGATTTATTTATTTTTTTTAAGTATTTATTTTTTTTTATTTATGTTTATTTATTTTATAACTTTTCATATGTGACTTTATTTTTTTTTTGACAAATTTAAAAAAAAAAACCAAGAAACTACACCTGTTCTTTGTCAAACAAAAGAAACAAAAATAAAGTCACATATAAAAAAAAATAAAGTCACATGAAAAGTTATAAAATAAATAAACATAAATAAAAAAAAATACAAAAAAAAAAACTACACCTGTTACTTGTAATTTTTTAAAATGTATGTTTATTTAATTTAGAACTTTTCATATGTGACTTTATTTTTTTCTTTTGTTTGACAAATAACAGATTTTTTTTTTTTTAAGTATTTTTTTAATTTATGTTTATTTATTTTATAACTTTTTATATGTGAGAGCTAAATTAAAAAAAAAAAACAACCAAAAACTACACTTGTTATTTGTCAATCAAAAATAAAGTCACATATAAAAAGTTATAAAATAAATAAACATAAATTAAAAAAATAAATACTTAAAAAAAAACCAAAAAAAAATCTGTTATTTGTCAAACAAAAGAAACAAAAATAAAGTCACATATGAAAAGTTATAAAATAAATAAACATAAATTAAAAAAATAAATACTTAAAAAAAAAACAAAAAAAAATCTGTTATTTGTCAAACAAAAGAAACAAAAATAAAGTCACATGAAAAGTTATAAAATAAATAAACATAAATAAAAAAAAAATACTAAAAAAAAAACTACACCTGTTACTTGTCATTTTTTAAAACGTATGTTTATTTAATTTAGAACTTTTCATATGTGACTTTATTTTTTTCTTTTGTTTGACAAATAACAGATTTTTTTTTTTTTAAGTATTTTTTTAATTTATGTTTATTTATTTTATAACTTTTTATATGTGAGAGCTAAATTTAAAAAAAAAAAAAAACCAAAAACTACACTTGTTATTTGTCAATCAAAAATAAAGTCACATATAAAAAGTTATAAAATAAATAAACATAAATTAAAAAAATAAATACTTAAAAAAAAATCTGTTATTTGTCAAACAAAAGAAACAAAAATAAAGTCACATGAAAAGTTATAAAATAAATAAACATAAATTTAAAAAAATAAATACTTAAAAAAAAACAAAAAAAAATCTGTTATTTGTCAAACAAAAGAAACAAAAATAAAGTCACATGAAAAGTTATAAAATAAATAAACATAAATAAAAAAAAAATACTAAAAAAAAAACTACACCTGTTACTTGTCATTTTTTAAAACGTATGTTTATTTAATTTAGAACTTTTCATATGTGACTTTATTTTTTTCTTTTGTTTGACAAATAACAGATTTTTTTTTTTTTAAGTATTTTTTTAATTTATGTTTATTTATTTTATAACTTTTTATATGTGAGAGCTAAATTTAAAAAAAAAAACAACCAAAAACTACACTTGTTATTTGTCAATCAAAAATAAAGTCACATATAAAAAGTTATAAAATAAATAAACATAAATTAAAAAAATAAATACTTAAAAAAAAACCAAAAAAAAATCTGTTATTTGTCAAACAAAAGAAACAAAAATAAAGTCACATATGAAAAGTTATAAAATAAATAAACATAAATTAAAAAAATAAATACTTAAAAAAAAAAAAAATCTGTTATTTGTCAAACAAAAGAAACAAAAATAAAGTCACATGAAAAGTTATAAAATAAATAAACATAAATAAAAAAAAAATACTAAAAAAAAAACTACACCTGTTACTTGTCATTTTTTAAAACGTATGTTTATTTAATTTAGAACTTTTCATATGTGACTTTATTTTTTTCTTTTGTTTGACAAATAACAGATTTTTTTTTTTTTAAGTATTTTTTTAATTTATGTTTATTTATTTTATAAATTTTTATATGTGAGAGCTAAATTTAAAAAAAAAAACAACCAAAAACTACACTTGTTATTTGTCAATCAAAAATAAAGTCACATATAAAAAGTTATAAAATAAATAAACATAAATTAAAAAAATAAATACTTAAAAAAAAACCAAAAAAAAATCTGTTATTTGTCAAACAAAAGAAACAAAAATAAAGTCACATGAAAAGTTATAAAATAAATAAACATAAATTTAAAAAAATAAATACTTAAAAAAAAACAAAAAAAAATCTGTTATTTGTCAAACAAAAGAAACAAAAATAAAGTCACATGAAAAGTTATAAAATAAATAAACATAAATAAAAAAAAAATACTAAAAAAAAAACTACACCTGTTACTTGTCATTTTTTAAAACGTATGTTTATTTAATTTAGAACTTTTCATATGTGACTTTATTTTTTTCTTTTGTTTGACAAATAACAGATTTTTTTTTTTTTTTAAGTATTTTTTTAATTTATGTTTATTTATTTTATAACTTTTTATATGTGAGAGCTAAATTTAAAAAAAAAAACAACCAAAAACTACACTTGTTATTTGTCAATCAAAAATAAAGTCACATATAAAAAGTTATAAAATAAATAAACATAAATTAAAAAAATAAATACTTAAAAAAAAACCCAAAAAAAATCTGTTATTTGTCAAACAAAAGAAACAAAAATAAAGTCACATATGAAAAGTTATAAAATAAATAAACATAATTAAAAAAAAAATACTAAAAAAAAAACTACACCTGTTACTTGTCATTTTTTAAAACGTATGTTTATTTAATTTAGAACTTTTCATATGTGACTTTATTTTTTTCTTTTGTTTGACAAATAACAGATTTTTTTTTTTTTTTTTAAGTATTTAAACAGGTGTAGTTTTTTTTTTAGTATTTTTTTTTATTTATGTTTATTTATTTTATAACTTTTCATGTGACTTTATTTTTGTTTCTTTTGTTTGACAAAGAACAGATTTTTTTTTGTTTTTTTTTTAAGTATTTATTTTTTATAATTTATGTTTATTTATTTAATAACTTTTCATATGTGAGAGCTAAATTAAAAAAAAAAACAACCAAATACTACAACTGTTATTTGTCAAATAAAAGAAACAAAAATAAAGTCACATGAAAAATTATAAAACAAATAAACATAAATTTGAGAAAAATGCGACACAATCGATCATTATCAGCTCAGTTTTGATCCAATTCATCCTGGATCGACCGGAAAGGGAAATGATGCCCCTTCCTCATTTGATCGATCGATTAGTAAAAGTGACGTGTGCAGAAATCGTACGGTCAGATTGTAATGTGTGTATCAAGCCGAAGATCGACCCAAGGAGCTGCCTTATTGGATGCAAACTCTATTGCAAGACCCGCCTGATTCGCCGCGAATCGATTGGTTAGATTACATACGGGCTGGAGGCGGTTTTGGTAAATGCCGAAATGATCGACTTCTATTCCAAACTGACCTATAGTTGACAACGCATTGGCAATTTATCGATCGCAACTGTTATCTCCGTGCGATCTCGTCATCTGATCGATCAAAATGAGATCGAATTTGTGAACAGAGTATCTCGATACGTCCGATCTACGCAACACAATCCATCGTTCTCCGCCCTGGCCAATCAAATCAGTTGAATCAGTTCGATCTAAATTGATTGACAGGGAAATGACACCTTTTCCATCATTTTGATCGATCGGAGAGTAAAATCAAAACACATGTGGCCACCATTGGACACAGATTGTACGGTCAGATTGTAATGTGTATGTGTACTTTCACGCACGTTGGCAAGCGTTTTCGGTGCATTTACAGGCATTTGCAGTGCGTTTTCGGGGAGTTTACAGGCGTTCGCAGTGCGGTTTCGGTGCATTTACAGGCGTTCGCAGCTCATTTTCAGTGCATTTACATGCGTTCGCAGCGCGTTTTCAGGCGCTCAGTGCATTTTCGGTGCATTTACAGGCGTTCGCAGCTCATTTTCAGCGCATTTACAGGCGTTCGCAGCACGTTTTCGGGGCATTTATAGGCGTTCGCAGTGCGTTTTCGGTGCATTTACAGGCGTTCGCAGCTCATTTTCAGCGCATTTACAGGCGTTCGCAGCTCATTTTCAGCGCATTTACAGGCGTTCGCAGCACGTTTTCGGGGCATTTATAGGCGTTCGCAGTGCGTTTTCGGGGCATTTATAGGCGTTCGCAGCTCATTTTCAGTGCATATACATGCGTTCGCAGCGCGTTTTCAGGCGCTCAGTGCATTTTCGGTGCATTTACAGGCGTTCGCAACTCATTTTCAGCGCATTTACAGGCGTTCGCAGCACGTTTTCGGGGCATTTATAGGCGTTCGCAGTGCGTTTTCGGGGCACTTATAGGCGTTCGCAGCGCGTTTTCAGTGCATTTACAGGCGTTCACAGTGCGTTTTCAGGCGCTCAGTGCATTTTCGGTGCATTTACAGACATTCGCAGTGCGATTTTGGTGCATTTTTTAAAATAATCGTTTACCTTTATTTCAATGTATTTTTTTTACTAAGTTGCACAATTTCTTAGGCGTTTGCGAGCATTTTTATGGTCGGTTCACACTATGGCTGCGCATGAATTGCATGGGAGCGTTCCTGTGCGATTCCTGTGTGGGAATGGTGTGAACCGGCCTTCGGTGCGTTCACATGCATTTGTGGTGCGTTTTTTGGAATAATTTTTTTGGGTGCCTTGGTACAATTTTAACCCATTCAAAATGAATGTGCTGAAATCGCACCGCGTGGGAACAGCGCAGGAGCGCAGAGAGCGTTCCTGTGCGACTTGTGTGCAGGAACAGTGTGCACTGACCCTCGGTGCGTTCACATGCATTTGCGGTGCACTTTTTTTGGAACAGGTTTTTTTTTGGAGGTGCGCTGCGATTTTAGCACATTCGAATGGACTACAATCGCACTGCGTGGGAACTGCACAGAGCGCTCATGTGCGATTCATATGCTAGTGTGGTGAGAACCGGCCCTCAGCGCGTTCGTTTGCATTTGCGGTGAGTTTTTTGGAGCCACATTTGCCTTCGTGTCTGCGTGGGAATAGCACAGAAGCACACAGAGCGTTCCCGTGCGACTCATGCAGGCACGGTGTGCACCGACCCTTGGGTGCATTTACATGCATGTGTGGTGTGTTTTTTTTTTTTTTGGGTGGTGCAGCGTGATTTTAGCCGATTCAGACAGAATGGGCTGAAATCGCAGCGCGCAGAACTGAATGGGAATCACGCAGAAGCGCGCTGAGCGTTTCTGTGCGACTCACGTACTCACCTTTTTGGTGCCTCAGTGCGTTTTAACCCATTCAAAATGAATGTGCTAAAATCGCACCGCGTGGGAACAGCACAGGAGTGCACAGTGTTCCTGTGTGACTCACATGCAGGCGCGGTGTGTACCTACCTTTGGTGCGTTCACATGCGTTTGCGGTGCCTTTTTTTTTTTGGAATAATTGTTTTGGGTGGTTCCATGCGATTTCAGCCCATTCAAACCAGATGGGCTGAAATCGCACCATGTGTGCGTTCCTGTGCGACTCACGTGCAGGTGTGGTGTGTACCAACCCCCGGTGTGTTCACATGCATTTGCGGTGCCTTTTTTTTTTTTCGAATAATTGTTTTGGGCGGTTCGGTGCGATTTTAGCCCCTTCAAACCAGATGGGCTGAAATCGCACTACATGGGAACAGCGCAGGAGCGCACAGAGCATTACTGTGCAACTCACGTGCGGGCACGGTGTGAACCGGCCCTCGGTGCGTTCACATACGTTTGCGGTGCCTTTTTTTTTTTTGGGAATAATTGTTTTGGGCGGTTCCGTGCGATTTTAGCCCCTTCAAACCAGATGGGCTGAAATCGCACCACGCGTGCGTTTCTGTGCAATTCATATGCGGGTGTGCTGAGAACCGGCGCGTTCGTGTGCATTTACGGTGCACTTTTTGTTTTTTGTCATTTTTTCCTGTGTCAATTCATTCTTTTTTATAGGCCGCGTTTGCGCGCTTTCATGCACCTTTACATGCGTTTTCAGTGCATTTTTAATCGTTTCCTTTTTTTTTGCCAGATTGCGTTAACGCGCGTTTGCAGAAAACCATGAAGCACGTTGTCCTTTTTTTTTTTTTTTTTTTTCTTTTTACAAATGCACATGATGGCGTAAGCGGGGCTCAATCGTTTTCATCGCGTTTGCGTCCGTACTGCGTTTTAAAAAAAAAAATCGCACTTGGCGGCATCTGCTGTTCTTTGTGTCTGATAAAGGATGTTGTGTGCGGCGGCCCTTTAAACCCCCCCCTCCCCCCCAATCCACGTCTGGTGGGACGCGGCTCTTACCTGTGACCAGGACGCTCTTGCCTGCGGCGGGCAGCATCCGTCTGGCGGGCAGCGCGGCGTAGTAGAGGACGCACGCCACAAAGAAGACGCTCAGCCCCAGCTTGGCCGGGAAGACGAAGTAGCAGAACGCCTCCAGCAGCAGCAGCGCCGGCAGGGCGCACGGCGAGGCGTTCTCGATCTTCACTTTGTTCTTCACGATCTTGCGGACGGCTAACCCGGAGAAGAGGGCGCCCAATCCCAGGTAGAGCGCCGCCGCGTCGCCCCCGGCGATTTCCATCCTGAGGCGAATTTGGGGGGGGGGGGTAAAAAAAAGTGGCCGGTCAGTCGGGAAGTCCAGGCAGGCAGTTGTCGCCGGTCCTCATAGTTCTTAGTAACTTGCCCTTTATAAGTATTGCCTTCCCACCTCTCCCCGTGTCTGTGAGTGCGTTCCCCTCGTTCTCTGACACCCTCGTTGTCTGACACCCGGCTCCTCCTCCCACACTCAGAAAAAGAACTTTCAGTAATTATTAGAAGACGGGACGGAGTTTTACTCGTTTCTGTAGAATCCCAGGACGGGACAGCAAGGAGGGGGAGGGGGGCGTCAGAACTTGTGGCATCTGAGATCTTCTCCTATAGGACTTAAAGGGCATGTCCATACTTTCTGGAGGGGTGGAAGTATTAAAGTCCAACTGAACTGTCAGGTTAAACCAGCTAAATACATTCCGGGAGCATCAAAGCCAAAGGTGTGCAAAGCCCACAGCCTGTAGAAAAAGCCTGTCCCCTGCCAGCACGCTGCACAGAAGGACCGCTCTGTGTGGAAGCAGTGGTCTCTCTGCAGAGGTCGGAGCATTCCCTGCTGAGATCCCCAATCAGCTCATGCTCCCTCCTGATTGGAGAGTTCTACGTCTGTCCCTTACTAGCATGCTGTAGAGAAGGACCTTTGCTCTCTGCGTGGAAGCAGTGGTCTCTCTGCAGAGGTCGGCACTCCCCCTGCTAAGTCCATGCTAGAGATCCCCTATCAGCAAAGTTCATGCTGAAGGACGTTTGCTCTCTGTGTGGAAGCAGTGGTCTCTCTGCAGAGGTCGGAGCATTTCCTGCTGAGATCCCCAATCAGCTCATGCTCCCTACTGATTGGAGAGTTCTAATTTTGTCCCTTACTAGAATGCTGCAGAGAAGGTCCCTTGCTCTCTGTGTGGAAGCAGTGGTCTCTCTGCAGAGGTCGGCACATTCCAAGTCCATGCTAGAGATCCCCAATCAGCTCATGCTCCCTCCTGATTGGAGAGTTCTACGTCTGTTCCCTGCCAGCACACTGCACAGAAGGACCGCTCTGTGTGGAAGCAGTGGTCTCTCTGCAGAGGTCAGCGCATTCCCTGCTGAGATCCCCAATCAGCTCATGCTCCCTCCTGATTGGAGAGTTCTACGTCTGTCCCTTACTAGCATGCTGTAGAGAAGGACCTTTGCTCTCTGCGTGGAAGCAGTGGTCTCTCTGCAGAGGTCGGAGCATTCCCTGCTTAGATCCCCAATCAGCTCATGCTCCCTCCTGATTGGAGAGTTCTACGTCTGTCCCTTACTAGCATGCTGTAGAGAAGGACCTTTGCTCTCTGCGTGGAAGCAGTGGTCTCTCTGCAGAGGTCGGCACTCCCCCTGCTAAGTCCATGCTAGAGATCCCCTATCAGCAAAGTTCATGCTGAAGGACGTTTGCTCTCTGTGTGGAAGCAGTGGTCTCTCTGCAGAGGTCGGAGCATTTCCTGCTGAGATCCCCAATCAGCTCATGCTCCCTACTGATTGGAGAGTTCTAATTTTGTCCCTTACTAGAATGCTGCAGAGAAGGTCCCTTGCTCTCTGTGTGGAAGCAGTGGTCTCTCTGCAGAGGCCAGCACATTCCCTGCAGAGGTCGGCACATTCCAAGTCCATGCTAGAGATCCCCAATCAGCTCATGCTCCCTCCTGATTGGAGAGTTCTACGTCTGTTCCCTGCCAGCACACTGCACAGAAGGACCGCTCTCTGTGGAAGCAGTGGTCTCTCTGCAGAGGTCAGCACATTCCCTGCTGAGATCCCCAATCAGCTCATGCTCCCTCCTGATTGGAGAGTTCTACGTCTGTCCCTTACTAGCATGCTGTAGAGAAGGACCTTTGCTCTCTGCGTGGAAGCAGTGGTCTCTCTGCAGAGGTCGGAGCATTCCCTGCTGAGATCCCCAATCAGCTCATGCTCCCTCCTGATTGGAGAGTTCTATGTCTGTTCCCTGCCAGCACACTGCACAGAAGGACCGCTCTGTGTGGAAGCAGTGGTCTCTCTGCAGAGGTCAGCGCATTCCCTGCTGAGATCCCCAATCAGCTCATGCTCCCTCCTGATTGGAGAGTTCTACGTCTGTTCCCTGCCAGCACACTGCACAGAAGGACCGCTCTGTGTGGAAGCAGTGGTCTCTCTGCAGAGGTCAGCGCATTCCCTGCTGAGATCCCCAATCAGCTCATGCTCCCTCCTGATTGGAGAGTTCTACTTCTGTCCCCCACCAGCATGCTGTAGAGAAGGACCTTTGCTCTCTGGGTGGAAGCAGTGGTCTCTCTGCAGAGGTCTGGCATGCTCCCTACTAAATCAAAGCTAGGGATCCCCAATCAGCAATCAGCAAAGTTCATCCCCCCTGCTGATTGGCCAGTTCTAATTCTGTCCCCTATCAGCATGCTGTAGAGATGGACCCTTTCTCTCTATGTGGAAGCAGTGGTCTCTCTGCAGAGATTGGCACATTTCTTGGTGAGATCCCCAATTGGAAATGTTTGTGCTCCCTGCTGATTGGACAGTTCTAATTCTGTCCCCTGCCAGCATGCTGTAGAGAAGGACTCTTGCTCTCTATGTGGAAGCAGTGGTCTCTCTGCAGAGGTCTGGCATGCTCTATGCTGAGTCAAAGCTACAGATCACCAATCAGCAAAGTTCATGCTCCCTCCTGAATAAAGAGCTCTAGGTCTGAGTTGTAGGGATGTATCAGAGCTCTGCAGAGAGAGCAGAAAAGCCTGTCCCCTGCCAGCATGCTGCAGAGAGGGACCCTTGCTCTGTGTGTGGAAGCAGTGGTCTCCCTGCAGAGGTCTGGCATGCTCCCTACTGAATCAAAGCTAGGGATCCCCAATCAGCAAAGTTCATCCCCCCTGCTGATTGGCCAGTTCTAATTCTGTCCCCTACCAGCATGCTGCAGAAATGGACCCTTTCTCTCTGGAAGCAGTGGTCTCTCTGCAGAGGTCTGGCATGCTCTATGCTGAGTCAAAGCTAGAGATCACCAATCTGCAAAGTTCTTGCTCCCTCCTGAATAATGAGCTCTAGGTCTGAGTTGTAGGGATGTATCAGACCTCTGCAGAGAGAGCAGAAAAGCCTGTCCCCTGCCAGCATGCTCCAGAGAAGGACCCTTTCTCTCTATGTGGAAGCAGTGGTCTCTCTGCAGAGGTCGGCACACTTCCTGCTGAGTCAAAACTAGAGATCCCCAATCAGCAAAGTTCATACTCCCTCCTGATTGGAGAGTTCTACTATCTGTCTCCTACCAGCATGCTGCACAGAAGGACCCTTGCTCTGTGTGGAAGCCGTGGTCTCTCTGCAAAGGTCCTCCTGCTGACTCAAGGACAGAGCTCTCCAATCCACAAAGCCCATCCCCCCCCCGCTGAATGAATTCATAGACGGTTCATGGGAGCTCTGCAGAGATCACAAGCGTGCGGCGCAGCAGTCGGTGCATTTCAGTCGTCGCCGTCTGCAGATTTCCTGGCTGCGACTCATTCACAAGGATGGACAATGCAGGAGCTGCCACTCTGAAAATGCAGGTTGCCTGGCCGTCTCTGGAAATGCAGGTTGCCTGGCCGTCTCTGGAAATGCAGGTTGCCTGGCCGTCTCTGGAAATGCAGGTTGCCTGGCCGTCTCTGGAAATGCAGGTTGCCTGGCCGTCTCTGGAAATGCAGGTTGCCTGGCCGTCTCTGGAAATGCAGGTTGCCTGGCCGTCTCTGAAAATGCAGGTTGCCTGGCCGTCTCTGGAAATGCAGGTTGCCTGGCCGTCTCTGACTTCCCGAGTCACTGATCATAACAGAAAGGCAGAGCGGAGTCAGGAATGCCGATCGGTGCGTTTGCTTCTGGTCATTCGCCAGCAGTGATAACCAATCAGCTTCCAGGCCGGTTCACACCATAGAAACACAGTCTCCAGATGCGTTTCCGCATGCGCTTTTTTTTTAATGCATTTTTAGCTCATTCCGGTGCGTTTTTGATGCTTTCCGGTTAATTATTTTCCTTTCTCTTTTTCTTCAATTGAGGGCCGATTCACAGTCTAGAAACGCAGTCCAGATGCGTTTCGGATGCGTTTTTGCATGTGAATTTTTTCTGCATTCCAGTGCATTTTTCCCCTCTCTTTTTCTCCAATTTAAATAGGGACGTATGTTCCGGTGCGTTTTACCGCGTTCCAGTCCTTTGCAGGAAAAAGCAGCCTGTTCTATTTTTTTTTCTGCATCCGGAACGCACCGGAACTGCAAGCGCCGATGTGATCTATGACACCGACAACCCTATCATCGACTTTCTGTGCATTTTGGATGCAGAAAAAACGCAACAGAAATGCATGGAGTGTGAACCGGCCCTCAAACAAAGACATGTGCGTCCCAGTGCGTTTTTTTTTATACGTTTTGACGCGTTCCGGTGTGATTTTTCTATATTCCAGTTCATTTTCCCCCTCTCTTTATCTTCAATTTAAATAGGGACATGTGCGTTTTGGTGCATTTTTGGTGCGTTTTAGTACAGTCCTGTGCAGGAAAAAGCAGCCTGTTCTATTTTTTTGTGAACTGGCCGTCAAACAAAGACATGTGCGTCCCAGTGCGTTTTTTGATGCGTTCCGGTGCATTTTTTCCATATTCTGGTTCATTTTCCCCCCTTTTTCTTCAATTTAAATAGGGACATGTGCATTTCGGTGCATTTTTGGTGTGTTTTACCACTTTCCAGTGCAGTTCTGTGCAGGAAAAATGCAGCCTGTTCTACTTTTTTATCTGCATCCGAATCGCACCGGAACTGCGAGCGCTGACCTATGACACCGACTTTCTATGCGTTTTGGATGCAGAAAAAAGGCAACAGAAACACATGGAGTGCGAACAAAGACATGTGCATGTGCGTTATTGGTGCATTTTGATGCATTTTTGATGCGTTCCGGTTCATTTTTCCCCTCTCTTTTTCTTCAATTTAAATAGGGACATGTGCGTTCCGGTGCGTTTTACTGCGTTCCAGTACAGTCCTGTGCAAGAAAAAGCAGCCTGTTCTATTTTTTGTGAACTGGCCCTCAAACAAAGACATGTGCGTCCCAGTGCGTTTTTTGATCGCCCCGGAACTGCAAGCGCTGATGTGCTCTATGACACCGACAACCCTATCACCGACTTTCTGTGCGTTTTGGATGCAGAAAAAAAACGCAACAGAAACACATGGAGTGTGTCTATGTAAATCGCACCAACAGTAGCGAACACGCTACTTTAGAAATCGTCGCGGCTCCGGCCGAGTCGCGAACCGCGCCGATATGACCGTCGTATGCAGGAGGGGACTGACCATTTGGAAACTCGGGCACTGCCCGAGGTCAGTAGGGGACCCCATGAGATGCCCCTGGTACCTTTTTCATAGGTTTTTTTGATTTTGGGCAAGGACACAGGGGCCCCATGATCCCCTATTGCCCGGGGGCCCCATGAGTTGTCAGTCCGCCCCTGCCCAGGATTCATCTCCCGTGATCACTCGGCTCAGGCTCTCTTTCCAAGCGGGCCAACGGGTCTCGGCAAACAAGTGGACGGTGTTCCTTCCAGGGGCGGACTGACCATTTGGAAACCCGGGCACTGCCCGAGGGCCCGGGGTCTGTAGGGGGCCCCATGAGATGCCCCTGGTACCTTTTTCATAGGCTTTTTTGAGTTTTGGCAAGGACACAGGGGCCCCATGATCCCCTATTACCCCGGGGGCCCCATGAGTTGTCAGTCCGCCCCTGGTCGTATGGCATGACAAATCACATGCCAAGTCGCACCCCGTGTGACTTAGGCACGCAAAAGCAGAGTTCTGTGTCCGGAGGCAAAGTGGAGAAAAATTTTTGCAGCACCAGAAAAGCGAAGTCTCGTTCAGTCGCATCAAGCAAACACATTTCCTGAAGGACCAAAAGAGAAAAAAAAATGGAGGGGGAGGCGGCAATGAAGAGGGAGCCCACAAGTCCAATTCCAATGAGGCCCCTCTGGTCGGGACTGACGTTGCCCTTTAATTCCAAGACGCCTCAGCTGTATCATCAACACAGTTCAGAGAGAACAAAGATTACCTTCGTCCTTTGCAGATACAAGCCGTACGACGCATTTTAATTGGCGGTGTGAGGCTGGACGCACGTTCCGCCGTCAGGAAGGTTCTATCTGTGCCGTGGTGGATGTTATGTTCAAGGGCATTGTGCCCGGAGGAGGGGGAAGGTCCACCGTTCCTCATCACATCTCCAGGAGCCGAGACTCTTATAACACGGTGTTAGTTGCTAGAGAACAAGTGGAGACAACGCAGGGAACATCACCAAACTGTACGTGTGATAGAACTGAATGACGGCGCCTGGAGCGTGCCCAGTACTCATCCTCACGTGGTGGAACAAGGGACTGGCATTGCACCACGTAAAGTGGAACTCTACGAAACCCTTAAAAAACCTTCCCACTCAACCGGGGGGGGGGGGGGAACCTCGTGTAGAATTCTTTGTCTGGTTCTGGAGACCTCGACTACAAGAACTTCATAAGAAATAAGGATTCCGGAGATAGGCAGCACATTTGGTGAAAGGTCCAAGACAGAAAAATAAGAAAGGTCTGGGAGATAAAAGGAAAAAAAAAAGGTCTAGGAATATCCAAGGATACTCTATACTCCATCGGGGACACCAGGGGGTTTATTTACTAAAGCTGGAGAGTCCAAAATCAGACTCCCTTCTGCATAGAAACCAATCAGCTTCCAGGTTTCATTGCCAAAGCTTCATTGAACAAGCTGAGGTTAGAAGCTGATTGGTTTCTATGCAGAAGGGAGTCTGATTTTGGACTCTCCAGCTTTAGTAAATAAACCCCCAAGGGTCTGAGGGCTAAAGAAAAAAGGTCTGAGGGATCAAAAAAAAAAAGGTCTGAGGGATCAAAGAAAAAGGTCTGAGGTATCAAAAAAAGGAAAGGTCTGAGGTATCAAAAAAAAGAAAGGTCTGAGGGATCAAAAAAAAAGAAAGGTCTGAGGGATCAAAAAAAAAAGAAAGGTCTGAGGGATCAAAAAAAAAAGAAAGGTCTGAGGGATCAAAAAAAAAAGAAAGGTCTGAGGGATCAAAAAAAAAAGAAAGGTCTGAGGGATCAAAGAAAAAAGAAAGGTCTGAGGGATCAAAGAAAAAAGAAAGGTCTGAGGGATCAAAGAAAAAAGAAAGGTCTGAGGGATCAAAGAAAAAAGAAAGGTCTGAGGGATCAAAAAAAAAGAAAGGTCTGAGGGATCAAAAAAAAAGAAAGGTCTGAGGGATATCCAGGGAGACCCTATACTCCACTGGAGACTTTCAAAGTCTCAGGTTTAAAAAAAAAGGTCTGAGGTATCAAAAAAAGAAAGGTCTAAGGGATATCAAGGGACACCCTATACTCCACTGGGGACTCTGAGCATCTGAGGGTTAAAAAACAAGGTCTGAGGGATATTCAGGGACACCCTATACTTCACCAGGGACTCTAAAGGTCTCAGGGTTAAAAAAAAAAAAAGGTCTGAAGGATATCCAGAGACACCCCATACTCCATCGGGGACACCGAGGGTCTGAGGATTAAAGAAAAAGAAAGGTCTGAGGGATATCCAGGAACACCCTATACTCCACCTGGAACTCTGAGGGTCTGAAGGTTAAAAAACAAGGTCTGAGGGATATCCAGGGACTACCCATACTTCACCACGGACTTTGAGCATCTGAGGGTTAAAAAACAAGGTCTGAGGGATATCCAGGGACAACCTATACTCCACCAGGGACTCTGAGGGTTAAAGAAAAAAGGTCTGGGGGATAAAAAAAAAAACAAAGAAAGGTCCGAGGGATATCCAGGGACACCCTATACTTCAGTGGGGACTCTGAGCATCTGAAAGTTAAAAAACAAGGTCTGAGGGATATCTAGGGACACCCTATACTTCACCAGGGACTCTGAAGGTCTCAGGGTTAAAAAAAAAAAAAAGTCTGAAGGATAAAAATAAGAAAAGTCTGAGGGATATCCAAGGACACCCTACACTCTACCGAGGACTCTGAGGGTTAAATAAAAAGGTCTGAGGGATATACAGGGACACCCTATACTCCACTAGAGACTTTGAAAGTCTCAGGGTTAAAAAAAAAAAGGCCTGAGGGATAAAAATAAGAAACGTATGACGGATATCCAGGGACACCCTACACTCGACCGGCGACTCTGATGGTCTGAGGGTCAAAAGAAAAAGGTCTGAGGTATCAAAAAAAAGGTCTGAGGGATATCCAGGGACAGCCTATACTCCACCGGGGACACTGAGGGTTGAAAAAAAAAAGGTCTGTGGAATAAAATGAAAGGGGAGGGGTCATGATTGAAACCTTTAAATACATTAAGGACGTGAAGAAGGTTCCGGGGCCGAGATCCGGAACACAGAGACATGACATCACATTGGCAGGACATAGATGACAAAGGAGGCCATCTGGCGTTTCGGCGCTCCGTCCTGATGACGTCTCCCGGACTGCACCCCAAGATCACACAGTCACCCTAATTTGAGTTCGTGAGCAGGCAGAACTCTAGATCATCCTTGAAGTCCCTGCACCCAACCTGCTGCCCTTTTGGCACCTCCTTAAAAATATTGTGTCCAGTTCTGGAGATCTCAACTACAAGATATTGTTAAGAAGGAACGAGTCCAGAGATGGTAAAAAAATGGTCCCACGGGCAGAACAAGAAGAAGAAGAAAGGTCTGAGGGATATAACATGGAGGATGGAGGAGTGTCCATCACTATACTCAGAGTAATCGAAGTGTTTGGGCTCCACCTCCAAATAACCCCTTACAGTTCTCCCCCCCCCCCCCCCGACCAAGAAGACTTCAGGAGAGCAACCCACCACCAACACAACCGCCATTACGACTCTCCATCCAACATGTATAATACATAAGGGGGGGGGGATATGATCTCCATGTATAATACATAAGGGGGGATATGATCTCCATGTATAATACATAAGGGGGGGGGATATGATCACCATGTATAATACATAAGGGGGGATATGATCTCCATGTATCATACATAAGGGGGATATGATCACCATGTATAATACATAAGGGGGGATATGATCTCCATGTATCATACATAAGGGGGATATGATCACCATGTATAATACATAAGGGGGGATATGATCTCCATGTATAATACATAAGGGGGGATATGATCTCCATGTATAATACATAAGGGGGGGATATGATCTCCATGTATAATACATAAGGGGGGATATGATCTCCATGTGTAATACATAAGGGGGATATGATCTCCATGTATAATACATAAGGGGGGATATGATCTCCATGTATAATACATAAGGGGGGATATGATCTCCATGTATAATACATAAGGGGGATATGATCTCCATGTATAATACATAAGGGGGGATATGATCTCCATGTATAATACATAAGGGGGGATATGATCTCCATGTATAATACATAAGGGGGGGATATGATCTCCATGTATAATACATAAGGGGGGATATGATCTCCATGTATAATACATAAGGGGGATATGATCTCCATGTATAATACATAAGTGGGGATATGATCTCCATGTATAATACATAAGGGGGGATATGAACTCCATGTATAATACATAAGGGGGGATATGATCTCCATGTATAATACATAAGGGGGGATATGATCTCCATGTATAATACATAAGGGGGATATGATCTCCATGTATAATACATAAGGGGGGGATATGATCTCAATGTATCATACATAAGGGGGGATATGATCTCCATGTATAATACATAAGGGGGGATATGATCTCCATGTATAATACATAAGGGGGATATGATCTCCATGTATAATACATAAGGGGGGATATGATCTCCATGTATAATACATAAGGGGGATATGATCTCCATGTATAATACATAAGGGGGATATGATCTCCATGTATAATACATAAGGGGGATATGATCTCCATGTATAATACATAAGGGGGATATGATCTCCATGTATAATACATAAGGGGGATATGATCTCCATGTATAATACATAAGGGGGATATGATCTCCATGTATAATACATAAGGGGGGGATATGATCTCCATGTATAATACATAAGGGGGATATGATCTCCATGTATAATACATAAGGGGGATATGATCTCCATGTATAATACATAAGGGGGGATATGATCTCCATGTATAATACATAAGGGGGGATATGATCTCCATGTATAATACATAAGGGGGGGATATGATCTCAATGTATCATACATAAGGGGGGATATGATCTCCATGTATAATACATAAGGGGGGATATGATCTCCATGTATAATACATAAGGGGGGATATGATCTCCATGTATCATACATAAGGGGGGATATGATCTCAATGTATCATACATAAGGGGGGATATGATCTCCATGTATAATACATAAGGGGGATATGATCTCCATGTATAATACATAAGGGGGGATATGATCTCCATGTATAATACATAAGGGGGATATGATCTCCATGTATAATACATAAGGGGGATATGATCTCCATGTATAATACATAAGGGGGGATATGATCACCATGTATAATACATAAGGGGGGATATGATCTCCATGTATAATACATAAGGGGGATATGATCTCCATGTATAATACATAAGGGGGGATATGATCTCCATGTATAATACATAAGGGGGATATGATCTCCATGTATAATACATAAGGGGGGGGATATGATCTCCATGTATAATACATAAGGGGGGATATGATCTCCATGTATAATACATAAGGGGGATATGATCTCCATGTATAATACATAAGGGGGGATATGATCTCCATGTATAATACATAAGGGGGGATATGATCTCCATGTATCATACATAAGGGGGGATATGATCTCAATGTATCATACATAAGGGGGGATATGATCTCCATGTATAATACATAAGGGGGGATATGATCTCCATGTATAATACATAAGGGGGGATATGATCTCCATGTAAAATACATAAGGGGGGTATACTCTCCATGTATAATACATAAGGGGGATATGATCTCCATGTATAATACATAAGGGGGGGATATGATCTCCATGTATAATACATAAGGGGGGGTATAATCTCCATGTATAATACATAAGGGGGGATATGATTTCCATGTATATTACATAAGGGGGGGATATGATCTCCATGTATAATACATAAGGGGGGATATGATCTCCATGTAAAATACATAAGGGGGGTATAATCTCCATGTATAATACATAAGGGGGATATGATCTCCATGTATAATACATAAGGGGGGGTATGATCTCCATGTATAATACATAAGGGGGGATATGATCTCCATGTATAATACATAAGGGGGGATATGATCTCCATGTATAATACATAAGGGGGGATATGATCTCCATGTATAATACATAAGGGGGGGATATGATCTCCATGTATAATACATAAGGGGGTATATGATCTCCGTGTATATTACATAAGGGGGGGATATGATCTCCATGTATAATACATAAGGGGGGATATGATCTCCGTGTATAATACATAAGGGGGGGATATGATCTCCATGTATAATACATAAGGGGGGGATATGATCTCCGTGTATAATACATAAGGGGGGGGATATGATCTCCGTGTATAATACATAAGGGGGGGGATATGATCACCATGTATAATACATATGGGGGGATATGATCTCCATGTATAATACATAAGGGGGTATATGATCTCCGTGTATATTACAAAAGGGGGGGATATGATCTCCATGTATAATACATAAGGGGGGATATGATCTCCGTGTATAATACATAAGGGGGGGATATGATCTCCATGTATAATACATAAGGGGGGGATATGATCTCCATGTATAATACATAAGGGGGGGGATATGATCTCCATGTATAATACATAAGGGGGGGGGATATGATCTCCGTGTATAATACATAAGGGGGGGGGGATATGATCACCATGTATAATACATATGGGGGGATATGATCTCCATGTATAATACATAAGGGGGGATATGATCTCCATGTATAATACATAAGGGGGGGATATGATCTCCATGTATAATACATAAGGGGGGATATGATCTCCATGTATAATACACAAGGGGGGGATATGATCTCCATGTATAATACATAAGGGGGGATATGATCTCCATGTATAATACATAAGGGGGATATGATCTCCATGTATAATACATAAGGGGGGATATGATCTCCATGTATAATACATAAGGGGGGGTATGATCTCCATGTATAATACATAAGGGGGGGATATGATCTCCATGTATAATACATAAGGGGGATATGATCTCCATGTATAATACATAAGGGGGGGTATGATCTCCATGTATAAATACATCAGTGGTTCATATAGTGAATTCGGTGTAGAGTTATTCCCCCTGAAGTCATCACAGAGGACAAGGGGGCGCTCTTTACGTTTGGAGGAAAAGAAATGTAATCTCCAAACACAGAAAGGTTTCTCTACAGTGAGAGCTGTGAGAATGTGGAATAGACTCCCTCCAGAGTTGGTTGTGGCCAGCTCAGTGGATTGCTGTAGGAAAGTCCTGGATTCTTTCTTGGATACACAGAATATAACTGGATATAACATTTATAGGTAAAGTTGATCCAGGGAATATCCAATTGCCTCTCGGGGGATCAGGAAGGAATTTTTTCCCAGCAGGAGCAAATTGGATCGTGCTTTGCTGGTTTTTTGCCTTCCTCTGGATCAACTGTGGGTGTAGGATTATAACTTTTTTTTTTTTTAATGGTTGAACTGGATGGACCTTTGTCTTTTTTCAGCCAGACTAACTATGTCACTGTAAGTGTTGAACTCACGAAATATTTGCTGATGGACGATTATATAATGTTATGTCCAAGCGGACATTCCAGGTCAAGAATCAACCTTGGATCTTTCCGAAGCCAGTGCCCGGCGTTGGACCAAACCCATCTCCTCACTAATCTCTAGTAGGCCCTGAATCCATTGCTGTATATTTATCTTGGGTGAGCAGCTCACCAAGTAGCGAACACAGAGGATGACGGTCAGGGAACTGGCATCTACAGAAAGAAGTCTTCATCCATGACGTTCAGATGATGAGCACCTTTTATTGTCCTGAAATGTTTTTTTTTTTTAAAAATGATGCTAATATATTGAAATCTAAGAAATGCCATCAGCCACTCGTGAATTCCACAAATACCGCGCCTTAGAAATGCGTGATTGAACGGCGGCCGCCCCTCTCTCCGATAGAATTTGTATAATAAAGTTATATTTGTAACGTTGTTGACAGAGGCGCAATTAATAATTCACGCGTTCAGCGGCCGACGGAGGATGACAAAGATTATGTCATTAGCTTGCCAAGCGAATGGATATTTCTAACCTGCGAGTCGCCGGGTGTTTTATAGCCCAAAATTGCCGGAGTCCTTATTCATCGTGACAGGAAAATTTGTTTTGCAGCTTTTATTATTTATAAACACATCATTTTCCTCTTTTATCAATTATTTCCCCGGAACAAAGCGCTCACATTAATCCAGGAACGGACTAAAGATATTGGATGACCGATTTACTACGAGGGAATGAGATTACGGCGTCTTCAGGGGTCTCACCCACCAAATGGTTTTTGGGGTTTTTTTTAGTTTTTGGTTAAACACTCCCATATGGAAGAAAAATGTTTTTTTTTAGTTTTTGGTTAATTACTCCCATATAGAATAAAAATGTTTTTGTTTTTTTCTTTTTTAGTTTTTGGTTAAACACTCCCATATGGAAGAAAAATATATTTGAAATATATTTTCAAAATATTCTTCCCAAACATATTGCCATGTAGTTGAATTATGGCTTCTTCAGGAGTATCACCCACCAAATATTTTTTTTTTTTTTTAGTTTTTGGTTAAACACTCCCATATGGAAGTAATTTGTTTTCTTTTTTAGTTTTTGGTTAAACACTCCCATATGGAAGTAATTTTTTTTCTTTTTTAGTTTTTGGTTAAACACTCCCATATGGAAGAAAAATATATTTGAAATATATTTTCAAAATATTCTTCCCAAACATATTGCCATGTAGTTGAATTATGGCTTCTTCAGGGGTATCACCCACCAAATATTTTTTTTTTTTTTTTAGTTTTTGGTTAAACACTCCCATATGGAAGAAATTTTTTTTTCTTTTTTAGTTTTTAGTTAAACACTCCCATATGGAAGACAAATGTTGTTTTTTTTTTTTTTTTTTAGTTTTTGGTTAAACACTCCCATATGGAAGTAATTTTTTTTTTCTTTTTTAGTTTTTAGTTAAACACTCCCATATGGAAGACAAATGTTGTTTTTTTTTCTTTTTTAGTTTTTGGTTAAACACTCCCATATGGAAGAAAAATGTTTGTTTTTCTTTTTTAGTTTTTGGTTAAACACTCCCATATGGAAGAAAAATGTTTTTTTTTTCTTTTTTAGTTTTTGGTTAATTACTCCCATATAGAATAAAAATGTTTTTGTTTTTTTCTTTTTTCGTTTTTGGTTAAACACTCCCATATGGAAGAAAAATATATTTGAAATATATTTTCAAAATATTCTTCCCAAACATATTGCCATGTAGTTGAATTATGGCTTCTTCAGGGGTATCACCCACCAAATATTTTTTTTTTTTTTTTAGTTTTTGGTTAAACACTCCCATATGGAAGAAATATATATTTGAAATATATTTTAAAAATATTCTTCCCAAATAAAAATGTTTGTTTTTCTTTTTTAGTTTTTGGTTAAACACTCCCATATGGAAGAAATTTTTTTTTCTTTTTTAGTTTTTAGTTAAACACTCCCATATGGAAGACAAATGTTGTTGTTTTTTTTTTTTTTTAGTTTTTGGTTAAACACTCCCATATGGAAGTAATTTTTTTTCTTTAGTTTTTGGTTAAACACTCCCATATGGAAGAATTTTTTTTTCTTTTTTAGTTTTTAGTTAAACACTCCCATATGGAAGACAAATGTTGTTTTTTTTTCTTTTTTAGTTTTTGGTTAAACACTCCCATATGGAAGAAATATATATTTGAAATATATTTTAAAAATATTCTTCCCAAATAAAAATGTTTGTTTTTCTTTTTTAGTTTTTGGTTAAACACTCCCATATGGAAGAAAAATGTTTTTTTTTTCTTTTTTAGTTTTTGGTTAAACACTCCCATATGGAAGAAATATATATTTGAAATATATTTTAAAAATATTCTTCCCAAATAAAAATGTTTGTTTTTCTTTTTTAGTTTTTGGTTAAACACTCCCATATGGAAGAAAAATGTTTTTTTTTTCTTTTTTAGTTTTTGGTTAAACACTCCCATATGGAAGAAAAATATATTTGAAATATATTTTCAAAATATTCTTCCCAAACATATTGCCATGTAGTTGAATTATGGCTTCTTCAGGGGTATCACCCACCAAATATTTTTTTTTTTTTTTTAGTTTTTGGTTAAACACTCCCATATGGAAGAAATATATATTTGAAATATATTTTAAAAATATTCTTCCCAAATAAAAATGTTTGTTTTTCTTTTTTAGTTTTTGGTTAAACACTCCCATATGGAAGACATTTTTTTTTTCTTTTTTAGTTTTTAGTTAAACACTCCCATATGGAAGACAAATGTTTGTTTTTCTTTTTTAGTTTTTGGTTAAACACTCCCATATGGAAGAAAAATGTTTGTTTTTTCTTTTTTAGTTTTTGGTTAAACACTCCCATATGGAAGAAATATATATTTGAAATATATTTTAAAAATATTCTTCCCAAATAAAAATGTTTGTTTTTCTTTTTTAGTTTTTGGTTAAACACTCCCATATGGAAGAAAAATGTTTTTTTTTTTTCTTTTTTAGTTTTTGGTTAAACACTCCCATATGGAAGAAAAATATATTTGAAATGCTACAATTCCATATTCAATATATTTCAAAATATATTTCAATAAATAAATATATATATATATATACACTGCATGTTGAAATGCGTCTTTATTACAAAATATCCGAAAAATATTTTTAAAAATTACATTTTCAAATATACTGTATGTCTGTAAAAATACAAATCTACATTTTTGGAACGCATTTACAAATATATGTTTAAATTACTTTTTTATATGTTAAAAAGAATTTGAAGAATATATTTTTAAAAAATATATTTTTAAAAATATTATTTTTTTTATATTTTTCAGATTTTTTTTTTTTAGACAGGAAGTGAGGGAAATTTTCCAACTGCGGAAATCATTTCCTTTTGTTTTTTTGGAGAATGGGATAGGCTGGCGCAGGGTATCTTGACCTTTTTTTCAGCTGCGGCACCTTTTAGACCCCATGCACACGGGGGGGACGTTGTGACAACGCTGGTCATGTTAGCTGTGTAAAGTCACATTAAAACCTGAGTTTTTCAGCTTTTTAAAACATTTTTGCGTTAGCGTTTAGCAGTGTTTTGCTGCATTGTTCCGTGTTTGCGTTTTGAAAGTTTTTTTAAAGTCCTCACGCACGCGGGACGTTTTTACAGCGGCTGTTTTTGGCTTTTGACATTTTTTTCTACAGCCAGTAAACCCCCCCCCCCCCGGCATGTTCTCCTCGGTGTCCGTACACACACAGACTGGAATCAACGTTTTTTGACTGGAAAAAAACCCAGAACTAGCGGGATTCTAGAGGAGTTTTTTAGCTGTAAAAACACTAACGCTGTAAAACGCAGTAAAATTATGCAAACCAGCGTTTTTGGACTTTTTTTGACCCCCCCCAATTTTTTTTTGTTTAGCAAAAAAAAGCTCTAAAACACGGAAACGTGGGAAAACTCCGCTAAACGCTAATGCAAAAAAGTTACTCCCATCACATCAGAGCCCCCTTCTTATCAGAGACACTCCCATCACATTAGAGCTCCTCCCATCACATCGGAGCCCCCTTCTTATCAGAGACACTCCCATCACATCAGAGCTCCTCCAATCACATCAGAGCCCCCCCTTCATATCAGAGACCCTCCCATCACATCAGAGCTCCTCCCATCACATTAGAGCTCCCCCCTCCATATCAGAGACCCTCCCATCACATCAGAGCCCTCTTCATATCAGAGCTCCTCCCATCACATCAGAGCTCCCCCCTTCATATCAGAGACCCTCCCATCACATCAGAGTCCCCTTCATATGAAAGCTCCTCCCATTACATCAGAGCCCCCCCCCTTCATATCAGAGCCCCTCCCATCACATCAGAGCTCCTCCCCTACCTAACCTTGCCCCCCCCCTGCCACCTATCCTATACCTAACCCCCTCCCCACTACCTATCCTATACCTAGCCCTCCCCCCTCCTGCTACCTATCCTATACCTAACCCCCCCTCCAGCTACCTATCCTATACCTAACCCCCCCACTACCTATCCTATACCTAACCCCCCTCCAGCTATCTATCCTATACCTAACCCCCCCCACTACCTATCCTATACCTAACCCCCCCCCCCCACTACCTATGCTATACCTAACCCCCCCCCCCACTACCTATCCTATACCTTACCCCCCTCCCCTCCCACTACCTATCCTATACCTAACCCTCCTTCCAGCTACCTATCCTATACCTAACCCCCCTTACTACCTATCCTATACCTAACCCCCCTTACTACCTATCCTATACCTAACCCCCCCCACTACCTATCCTATACCTAAACCTCCCTCCAGCTACCTATCCTATACCTAACCCCCCCCCACTACCTATCATATACCTAACCCTCCCTCCAGCTACCTATCCTATACCTAACCCCCCCCACTACCTATCATATACCTAACCCTCCCCTCCCACTACCTATCCTATACATAACCCCCCCCACTACCTATCCTATACCTAACCCCCCCCCCCCACTACCTACCCTATACCTAACCCCCCCCCCCTCCTGCCACCTATCCTATAACTAACCATCTCACACTACCTATCCTATATCTAGCCACCCCCCCTCCCACTAGCTATCCTATACCTAACCCCCCCCCCCTCCAGTTACCTATCCTATACCTAACCCTCCCCTCTCCTGCTACCTATTCTATACATAACATGGTTTGTCTCAACTACTACATCTGAAGGAGAGTTTGTTCTGTTGAAAAACAACAGACTTACTGGCCGAATCACCGGATGAAAATAAAGAAAGCCTGAAAAAGAAAACTATCGCAGCCGTCACATCTGAGAATTGGTCAGCAGCAATATAATGAATATTGGGTTTAATACGGCTTCAGGTTTTCAGCTATCTCTGCTGTTCTATAATCATCGAGCTGCCGGGTTGCAGGTAAAGTCGGCCGGTTCCATGAGAAAACACACATCTGGGTCCGGCTGAGTTATCAATCTGTAAGTACAAAAGGTGAAAGGGAAACAATTAATTGTGAAGTCGGAGGCGGGAGTGAGGGTTTCTTTGTGACGTTATCTGATAACCGCAGTTTACACGGTATTTAGTAAAAGATTTTTATAGTGCGCACCTGGCAGGAAATCCATACGGCATGTGGACTGTCTGAGCGGTGGATGGAATGAGGTTCATTGTTGTGTGAATGCAGGGCGATATTTTATAACAGCAGAATGAGGCTTGGTGAACGCCTACAGGTGCCACCGAGCACGAGCGCCATCCTGCACGTCATCCATTTATCGGGCTGCCCTACATTCAAGAAAAGAAGTCCCTGAGGCTTAGTAGACATCTACAGGTGCCACCAAGCATGGGCGCCATCTTTTACATCATGCCCCTTCATCGGGCTGCCCTACATTCTAGAAAAGAAGTCCTTGAGGCATAGTAGACACCTACAGGTGCCACCAAGCATAGGCACCATCCTTTATGTCATGTCCATTCATCAGACTGCCCTACATTCTAGAAAAGAAGTCTTTGAGGCATAGTAGACACCTACAGGTGCCACCAAGCATAGGCACCATCCTTTATGTCATGTCCATTCATCAGACTGCCCTACATTCTAGAAAAGAAGTCCTTGAGGCATAGTAGACACCTACAGGTGCCACCAAGCATAGGCACCATCCTTTATGTCATGTCCGTTCATCAGACTGCCCTACATTCTAGAAAAGAAGTCCTTGAGGCATAGTAGACACCTACAGGTGCCACCAAGTATGGGCCCCATCCTACACGTCATGTCCTTTCATCGGGCTGCACTACATTCAAGAAAAGCAGAAAAGAATTCCCTGAAGCTTAGTAGACACCTATAGGTGCCACCAAGCATGGGCGCCATCCTGCATGTCATGTCATTCATCAGGCCCTACATTCTATAAAAGCAGAAAAGAATTCCCTAAGGCTTAGTAGACACCTACAGGTGCTACCAAGCATGGGTGCCATTCTGCAGATCATGTCCATTCATTGGGCTGCCATACATTTGAGAAAAGAAGTCCTTGAGGCTTAGTAGACACCTACAGGTGCCACCAAGCATGGCGCCATCCTGCACATAATGTCCATTCATCAGGCTGCCCTACATTTGAGAAAAGCAGAAAAGAAGTCCCTGAGGCTTAGTAGACACCTACAGGTGCCACCAAGCATGGGTGCCATCCTGCGCTGTCATGTCCATTCATCGGACTCTCCTACATTTGAGAAAATAAGTCCTTGAGGCTTAGTAGACACCCATAAGTGCAACCAAGCATGAGCACCATCCACATCATATCCATTCATCAGGCTGCCCTACATTTGAGAACTGCAGAAAAGAAGTCCCTGAGGCTTAGTAGACACCTATAGGTGCAACCAAGCATGGGTGCCATCCTGCACATCATATCCATTCATCGTGCAGCCCTACATTAGAGAAAAGAAGTCCCTGAGGCCTAGTAGACACCTACAGGTGCCAGCAAGCATGGGCGCCATCTTTTACGTCATGTCCATTCATCGGGATGCCCTACATTCCAGAAAAGAAGTCCCTGAGGCTTAGTAGACACCTACAGGTTCCACCAAGCATGGGTGCCATACTGCAGGTTGCATGTAGGTCAGTCCATTAATTGGGCTACTGTCACATACCTGGTAGGAGACTAAGATGATGAGGTCGGCCTCTCTTGCATCTCCAGTCCAGATCCCACTGAAGGTGGAAGAGATGGTGCCGAGGGACTGGAGGAAACACAAGTGCCGGCAGGTCTTGCAGGAAGAAATGCAGGCTGGAGCAGTCTGGCAGGACATCAGGCCAAGAGATGCAACCGTACAGGATGAGCTAGCTGAGGTTAAAGGAGCATTCCGCATACACCACAAGTTCAGCGCATTAGGCTTGTCCAGCAGACCAAAGACAGGAACAAGCTGTGATGATTAAACCGATATGGGTGACAGCCTTAGCAGGCAATCGGAGGTAACATGGAGCCAAATCAGAGACAGAAGTGACGTCACGGGTCTAGCCGAGGTCAGCAGCATGCAGGCAATGCAGCGCAGAGGCATAGGCAGATGCATAGTCAAGAGTAGCGCCAAGGTTAGGAACGGGTAGGCAGAAGAGCAATCAGGATCCAAAATCAGGTCAGTAGCAAGCCAAGTCAGAGGTCAGACACAGGAAACCAGCAGGACACAGGAACAGCTGAAGACCAGTCAGCACAGTTCATGGGCATGAACATCCTTTAAACGGCCCTTCTGACGCCAATGGAAATTGAAATTCTTCAGCGCATGCGCGCTTGGTCGCCATTCTCTGGGAAATACCATGCACAGACGTTTCAAAGGGATCCCTGACAGCTGCCCTACATGTGAGAAACTGAGGCTTGGTTCACACCTACAGGTGCAACCAAGCAGTGGTGCATGTCCCTGCATTTTTCCCGCATTCCCGCATGTCACATGTGGGGCAGCCCATTTTTCACTTCCACGAGCGAGAAACACGGAAAAGACGACCCTATTTTCCAAAAATATATCACACCGAGCCGCATGGTGGCTTGGCGTGCGCAAAAACATGTGCATTTGCAGATGCCTGGGGGTGCCATGAACAATCAGTGGCATCGATGCCCGTCTGCTAAATGGTATGTCAGGAAAATGAGCTATTTTGCACACATTCTCGACATGCAGTAATGTAAGCTGGCCAAAACGCCCCAGTATTTTTTCTAATAGATTAATTGCTATATTACCAGCTCCATCTACTGGCCATAATGCGGTATAGCTTTCTAAAATACCTCGAGGAGGGAATATACCCCATTTTGGCCAATAGATGGAGCTGATGATATGCGAATGAATCCATTAGAAAAATTTACAGGGCGCATTTTGGTCAAATTACACAAATGCTTCTGACATCACCTGCATTATTATTTATAAGCCCTTTATTAAAAAAAATAAAAATCCCCCCAAAATGTCCCTTGTCCATCAGGATGCCTGCCGCCAAAAAAAAAAACAACTGACGATCCGCCGCACATGACTCAATAGTGGTTACATCACAGGCCAAATATGGCCCATGTGGCCATATTTATACAATGATGTAAACCGCTCCATTCCCTTCCCCCATTTGGGGATTCCCAGCCAAGTAAGTGAATGGGCTTATGAAGTCAGTGGTCACTATGGATGTGGCAAGCACCCACCGCTTCCTTAGCAACCATTGACAGCTAGAAGCTGTCACATTCATCCATAGAGAATGCCCTAAACGTTCAGTGTTCGGTCTGAACCAAACACTGAGCTCACCCTACTGTCGCCTGACATACTACCTCTGGTGGAAAGTCTATTCCAAGCATCAACTACTCTTTTGGTGAAATAATACTTTCTAAGGTTAGTTTTGAACATTCCTCCTGCTAGTTTGAGGTCCCCATGTTCTGCAACTTGGCTTCATATTGAAATTTTGCCCCTCCTGAACCTATTTAAAGGTTTACCCATACCCCCCTCCCCCCTTTGTACATTATATATTCTTCCCTGATATAGTAGATGTAGTGAATGGAGTGTGCTAAGCCCAGTAACAGGGTCTTCTATGCCCCAACTGAGGGGCCTTGTCCATGGTGCTGAACCTGGTCCTACGTACAACTCAACAATTTAAAGGAACCTTCCAGTGTTTATAGACACAGTTGCCAATCATAGACTATCCAGTTTCTAAAGAACTCCGGGACATAATCAATGAACTCTTCCCTAGTCTGTCTCTGAGACCCATTTATTCCCCTACTGGGCTCCGCCATATTGTCCCTCGAACAGCATGAAGAAGTTGAAGCCAGGCTTTTAACCAAAGGCTTCATGTCTAAGGGACGTCCACCTTTCTTGTGCTCTTCTTGTGACAACCAGCTGGGGGGGGGGGGAGGGCTTGACCACTGACATTTGACAAAAAGTCTAATTTGCATATCAGTAATGAAATTGTCCAATCTACTTAGGCTGCATTTTTTGGGGGAAGAAGAGTCTGGAACAGATGGTGGAGCAGATTATGAGGATCATGCTGTGTTTCCATGCTTGAGGAATGGAACGGTTCACCTAGAATATCTAAACCCAAAAACTTAAGAGCAAAAATGTAATATAAGGGCTCAATCGCATGGGGCGCAAACATGCATCTCCTGTGCTGGGCCATATTTTACCGGCACGGGAATGCATGACTGTTGCATGCATCCCAGGCCAGTGTCCCATTCATTTCTGTTGGGACATAGGACTGCACAGGTACAGCCGCTGTGTCCTAATATAAAATGCAGGTGGGTGAATGCACCCTGCTGGCCCCCAAATGCACCCTACTGGCCCCCAAATGCACCCTGTTGGCCACCAAATGCACCCTGCTGGCCTCCAAAGCACACTTATGGGTGGGTTTCCTGATGACAATAGTGGACTATGCCTGTGTGATGCACACTTAAAATGAAAGGCAGACTTTGTAATCAGAGTCTAGCATCAAGTCAATGAAACTCCCGGGATATGGATCTGGTCAGGTAAGTAGCAGAGGGGGTTGTTCATCACATTCAGCTGCTTTTGAGTTAATGAAATTAATAACAGGTGCACTAGATGGGCAACAATGAGACGACCCCCAAAACAGAAATTGTTTTACAGCTGGAGGCCACTGACATTTTTTTCCCTATTCATCTTTTCTGACTGTTTTTCACTCGTTTTGCATTTGGCTCGGGTCAGTGTCACTACTGGTAGCATGAGGCCATACCTGGACCCTACAGAGGTTGCACAGGCAGTCCAACTCCTCCAGGATGGTAAATCAATACCTGCCATTGCCAGAAGGTTTGCTTTGTCTCCCAGCACAGTCTCAAGAGCACGGAGGAGATACAAGGAGACAGGCAGTTACTCTAGGAGGGCTGGACAGGGCCGTAGAAGGTCCTTATCCCATCAGAAGGACCGGTATCTGCTCCTTTGTGTAAGAATGAACAGGATGAGCGCTGCCAGAGCTCTACAAAATGACCTCCAGCAGGCCACTGGTGGGAATGTCTCTGACCAAACAATCAGAAACAGACTACATGAGGGTGGCCTGAGGGCCCGACGTTCTCTAGTGGGCCCTGTGCTCACTGCCCGGCACCATAGAGCTGGATTGGCATTTGCCATTGAACCCCAGAATTGGTAGGTCCACCACTGGCACCCTGTGCTTTTCACAGATGAGAGCAGGTTCCCCCTGAGCACATGTGACAGACATGAAAGGGTCTGGAGAAGCCGTGGAGAACGTTCTGCTGCCTGTAACATGGTTCAGCATGACCGTATTGGTGGTGGGTCAGTGATGGTCTGGGGAGGCATATCCATGGAGGGGCACACAGACCTCTACAGGCTAGACAATGACACCCTGACTGCCATTAGGTATGGGGATGAAATCCTGGGACCCACTGTCAGAACCTACGCTCGTGCAGTGGGTCCTGGGTTCCTCCTGGTGCAGGAGGTCCTGGGTTCCTCCTGGTGCAGTGGGTCCTGGGTTCCTCCTGGTGAACGACAATGCCCGGCCTCATGTGGCGAGAGTATGCAGGCAGTTCCTGGAGGATGAAGGAATTGAAACCATTGAATGGCCCCCACGCTCACCTGACCTAAATCCAGTAGAACACCTCTGGGATGTCATGTTTTGGTCCATCCGATGCCACCAGGTTGCACCTCAGACTGTCCAGGAGCTCAGTGATGCCCTGGTCCAGATCTGGGACACCACCCGTGGTCTCATTAGGAGCCTCCCCCGATGTTGTCAGGCATGCATACAAACACGTGGGGGCCACACAGACTACTGAGGACCATTCTGAATTGCTGCAATGACATTTCACCAACATGGACTCCCCTGTTGCATCATTTCTTCACTTTGATTTTCGAGGTGCCTTTGAATTCAGTCCTCTGTAGGTTGATCATTTTCATTTCCATCAATGGGGTGTCCTTACGTTCCTCACCCATCCCCCGTCCATGTCAGTATAGAGATCCAGCAGGAGATTCCTTCCCATTGAGATCTGATGGGTTTTCAAAGTCTTCCTTTCATTATTTTGAGCCGTGTATGTTGAAATAGCCATAAGGCTCCATTCACACTAGGGCGTTTCAAATCATTGGTGGAATCGGCGCGATTCTGCCTGTGATTTGAAAACGCGGCATGCAAATGTGAAAACGCATTAATTTCAGTGGCACCTGAAAATGCGGGACCTTTTTGCTACTATCGCAATGTGTTTTTTCATCAGACAATCATGCTGCCATTGCACAAACAAAATCGCGGGACACGTAATGCCCAAAAAAGGTTCTGGAACCGTGGAAAAACGAGCCGTGATTGTTGGCAAAAACACCCCGTGTTTTCAGGTGCCATTGAAGGGAACTCTTAAGGCGACATTTTGGACAATTTCATTCTCCCAACTTTGTGGGAAGAGTTTGGGGATGGCCCCTTCCTGTTCCAACATGACTGCCCACCAGTGCACAAAGCAAGGTCCATAAAGACATGGAGGAGCCAGTTTGGGGTGGAGGAACTTGACTGTCCTGTCCTGACCTCAACCCCATAGAACACCTTTGGGATGAATTAGAGCGGAGACTGCGAGCCAGGCCTCCTCCCCCGACATCAGTGCCTGACCTGACAAATGTGCTTCTGGAAGAATGGTCCAACCTTCCCATAGACACCCTCCTAAACCTTGTGGACGGCCTTCCCAGAAGAGTTGAAGCTGTTATAGCTGCAAAGGGCGGGGCCAACTCAATATTGAACCCTACGGACCAAGACTGGGGGGCCATTAAAGGTCATGTGCCTGGAAAGGGCGGGGACAACTCAATATTGAACCCTACGGACTAAGACTGGGAGGCCATGAAAGTTCATGGGCGTGGAAAGGCCAGCGACCCAAAACTTTTGGCAATATAGTGTATATTGGAATGTTTATTTATTTTTTTTATATTACTAATGGAGGTGATTAGTGACTTATAGTGGAATGTGATGCGACGGGCAATCTTACACTAACTGACACTGAGAGGGAACTAACTAACTGCCACTGACCTCACCAGTGACACTAGTACAGCGATCAGTGATAATAATATACGCTGTCACTGTACTAATGTCACTGGCTGGGAAGGGGTTAACATCTCAGAGTAATCAAGGGGTTAATCATGTGCCTAATAAATGTAAATGTGTGTATTATGTGCAGTTTTTTACAAAAAAATCTTTGTTTCTTCTCCCTGCTTTTCAGGGAACAGAGACAGAGAGATCGTTTCCTCTGTACAGAGCCCTGTATTGATTTTCAGTATAGGGCTCTGGGCTTTGATTGGACACTGCTGATCAGCAGGCCCCGTCCATGAATCATTGGCCAGGACCTGCTGACAAACCGCTGCTGGGTCCAGTCACAGCGGGAGCCGGCGGGTGGGCGGGGGGCTCTGTACCTGGGAGAGGGCATTGACGTACCGGTGGTTCGCTGTGCCTGTATGAGCCGCCCATCTGCTGTACATTGCGCTAGAGGTTCATTAACCGCTTCCCCGCCGTCCTATAGCAGAACTACTGTGGCAGGGCGGCAGGGCTGCGCAAAATCACATACATATATATATATACATACGTATACTGCATTTCTGGAAAGGGGGCGTGCGCACCTCCCTGCCCGCACCGCCATTGGCGGCTACATATGTCAATCACCGGGTCCCGACCAAAGATTCCCCGCCGGCATCCGGTGATTGCCGAGGAACAGTGACAGGGGAGAGATCTGTGTGTAAACTGGGGATGTCAGTGACACCAAGTCAGTCCCCCCCCCCCAGTGTCAGAATACCTGCTGCAGACCCAGTATAATTAGCTGATTGCCATCATTACTAGTAAAAAAAAAAATTGAGTATATACAGTATACCGCCATTTGTAAACGCTATAAATTTCATGTAAACCAATTAATTTACACATATTGGGATTATTTTTTTTTTACCAAAGACACGGAGCAGAATACATTCTGGCTGAAATCTATGGCGAAATTTGATTTTTTACAATTTTTTACTGGACATGTGTAACCTCCCTAGCGGTCTGATGATGTCAGTATTTCTGTGCTCAAAGCGGTACATTTTTTTGCATGGACATATATTGTTTTTTTATTGTAGGCTGTAATTTTTAGGAATAACTCACTGAAATCTGTCTGAACAAGAGTCTAGTAAACATCCCGGGGAGGATAAAATTTGAAACACGAAATTATAAATTATAATTTAATAAATAATCATAAAATAATAATAATATAATAATAATAAATTTAATTCAATAATATAATCAAACCAAAAACACTGAAATGTGAAATAGAGCGCCAAGTTCGCACATCGCTGAGCTCAGTCGCAGAATCGTTTTCAGTGTCTGATGAGGAATTTCCCCCACCAATCATTATCACTCAATTCTGCAAGTGGTTCTGATTTACTATCGCTGTTCTCTAGCCGCTCTAAAACCGCGTCTGACCTAAAGGGACGCTTTTTGGACGCCATGGACGGTTCTCAGTTTCCAGGCAGAAAGAACAGTAAAAATGCAGGCAGGGGACAGGACAAAGCACTCGGGACACAATGTATGTGAAATGGTTTGATACAGGAATGTTATACTATGTGATTTTAGTGGATTTAGTGAATGTCACTTTTTGACATTTTCAAATTTCCCGCCAGTTCCGTCCCCCGTACGTCCCGACGTCGCAGGGGATGGAACCCGGAAGACAGATGCCGGCATCGGCCGGAGGACATTACAGGGGACACTGCAGGAGGGACATCGCGGGAGCGCAGGACAAGGTAAGTGCTGCAGGGAATCGCAGAGCAACGCTGCAGTGTATTCCTCAGTGTAGCTCGGGGGGGGTAACCGCTTGTGGTGCTGAAACTTTACCCCGAGCTACACTCGGGAATACCTCCAGGGGGGTTAATAGCAAAAAGTAAAAAATATTTTTTTTTTATTCAAAATTGTTGATCTTTTTTTGTTTATAACGCAAAAAATAAAAAACGCACAGGCGATTCAATACAACCAGAAGAAAGCTGTATTTGTGAAGAAAAAGGGATGTCAATGTAATTTGGGTGCAGCGTTGCACGACCGCGCAATTGTCAGTTAAAGTAACGCAGAGCCATATCGCAAACAATGGCCTGGTCAGGAAAGGGGGGGATGGTAAATCCTCTGGAGGGCAAGGGGTTAATGACAAACATTGCTTTCTGAATAAAACTGGCCCACAGCAGAAATGTAAAAAAAAAAGTTGCTGCGGTCCGCGTTGGGGAATGTGCAGGTGTGTCCAGGAGCAGAACTGGTTAAAGATTGGCGCTTACAGCAATAACATGCGCTGCAGCTGGACCCCCCCTCCCCCCCCCCCCTTCGTCCTTTGAAAAGATTTGGGTTCCGGTCAACAAGCCGCAACGCTTCCCTGTATCTTTCCTCTCCGGTGCGATCAAAACTGCCCCTCTCTGCGGGGGGTTTTCCTTTTACTAAAGCGAAGCACAAAAAGAAAAAAAAAACACATAAACACGGGAAGAATCCGAGGGCTGTGGTATGAAAACAGCACGGATTAGCGCCACGGGGACGCTGGGGCTGCCTGTATGAAGAGCACATTCCGGACCCGGCGACATACAATGCAACAAACAACTGTACATTAGAGGAGAGCGAGGTCACCAGAACAGCGAGACAAAAGGGCAAAATCCACCGCCGCTGTGATAGTTTAACCGCTTCCCCGGGTCCGTCTCCTGGTCACATTCGCATCAAAACGTTCATTTCACAGAAATATCACACAGGTTGGCAATTATTATTGTTATTTATTTTTTTCAATGAGATAATATTTTAACTAATGAAAGGCCTGACACCAACGATGGGGAATGATTCCTCTCAATGACACCAATGATGGGGCACTATTCCTCCCACTGACACCAATGTAAGGAGCATTCTTCCCATTGAAAACAAACATAAGGGGAATTCTTCCCACTGACCCCCAATGTAAGGGACATTCTTCCCACTGACCCCCAATGTAAGGGACATTCTTCCCACTGACCCACAATGTAAGGGACATTCTTCCCACTGACCACCAATGTAAGGGACATTCTTTCCACTGACCCCCAATGTAAGGGACATTCTTCCCACTGACCCCCAATGTAAGGGAAATTCTCACCACTGACCCCCAATGTAAGGGACATTCTTCCCACTGACCACCAATGTAAGGGACATTCTTCCCACTGACCACCAATGTAAGGGACATTCTTCCCACTGACCACCAATGTAAGGGACATTCTTCCCACTGACCCCCAATGTAAGGGACATTCTTCCCACTGACCCCCAATGTAAGGGACATTCTTCCCACTGACCACCAATGTAAGGGACATTCTTCCCACTGACCTCCAATGTAAGGGACATTCTTCCCACTGACCACCAATGTAAGGAGCATTCTTCCCACTGACCCCCAATGTAAGGGACATTCTTACCACTGACCCCCAATGTAAGGGACATTCTTCCCACTGACCCCCAATGTAAGGGACATTCTTCCCACTGACCACCAATGAAAGGGACATTCTTCCCACTGACCCCCAATGTAAGGGATATTCTTCCCACTGACCCCCAATGTAAGGGACATTCTTCCCACTGACCCCCAATGTAAGGGACATTCTTCCCACTGACCACCAATGGATTGGTTTAAGCAGGGGTTCCCTGAGACCTAAAAATGATCTCAAAAGTTCCTCTGGGGATAAAAAGGTTGAGAAAGGCTGCTCTAGGCATCCAATGGACAAGCTGGAGGTCGGGTACCAAAACAAAGTTTGTAGAACTGCAGTTTATGAAAAATGTTGGCATTCCCTTTAAAGATCCTCAGCAATATAGAACAGTAAAGCCGTCTCCGCGTGACAATATTCAGACATTTGTAGCCACTTTCGATCTACTGAGAATCACAAAAACGACTAAAAAACAATGGTCAGAAATGAAACGCTCCGCCACTCCTAAGGTCGATCGACCATGAGAATTCAGTTGACAGTGAACTCAAATCTGGGCTTTGTATCAATCATGTGCACCTTTTGACGTGTGGAATTTTATTTGGGTTGACATTTTATTGAATTACCACATGGGACAGCCCTGGAATGGCGTGAACGCAATAAAGTTATTAAATGAAAGGTTGAAGGGATATTGCTATCAAACTGACACGGAATCAATACGGGATATAAATGGTGGCAATCCCATAGGAAGCGATCAGAGTTTTTTCGCCACATTTGATCAGGGTAGTTTAAGCAGCAAATGTGCCCTAAAAGAAGCCTTCATTGACCTCTGTAGCTGCATGTACTGTGAAGCAATTCACCCTCAATCACCCTCATTTTCACTGTTGTTTGAGCAACCACAGCTTCCCCTCCCAGCACAAACTCAGTGTAAAGGAACCGACCCCAGACTGCGCTTGGGTACTTCCGTTAGAATACCGCTTCCCCGTCCGAACATCGACAACAGACACCACAGCCGGCCATACAAGACTAGACAACACCAATCTTGAAGTAATCCAGAAAGTAGACTAGTTTATTTGAACACAGATACAAGATATATACACTCAGGGGACAGTCCCCCCTCCCTGCATAATGACACAGGGCGGGGCAATCTACATTTAGTAACAAGAGACACACAGGTATTCAAACTTCACACAAGCAGACACACCCATCAGGAGGGAGGGCTGCTGGAGACACCCCCCACCAAGCCAATACACATAAATCCCATAATAGTTTTCTCCCAAGCCAGACACACAATAGAACAATGGGATGCAACCACACAACACCAAACAATCCACAACCCCCCCACCCCACCTATCTCCTTGACATGTCTACACAATATTAGGACAGATCACCCTGCACCCCTAACAGGCACAGGGTGACTTACACATAAGAGGGATATGGGGAGCTGAGACAGGGGTCTCCCCACCTCTCCAAAGAGAGCTGGATTCCATGGGCCCCCCACCCAAAGTGACTCCTATCACACTCAGCAGCTCAGTCTTTCTCAACCTTTAAAAGTATGCAATCTCTTGAGGCACCCCAGTCTAAAAAGGAGTCCCCGTCACATCTGAATCCCCCTTTCACATCAGAGTCCTCACTCCCTCCTTTCCATATTAGTGTCAGGACCCCGATCACCTATTGGTGGCATTGTAGCTCCCAGAACCGAAGGGTGCAGTTCTGATGGCCATCAGTGGGTGTCTCCCAGCAGATTTCAAAATTCTGATATTGAGATACTGGCTGCTGGGAAGGTACAGTTGCAAGAAAAAGTATGTGAACCCCTTGGGATTACGTGGAGTTTTGCATGAATTGGGCATAAAATGTGCTCTGACTGTCATCTAAGTCACAACAATAGAAGAACACAGTCTGCTGAACATAATACTACACAAACATTAGATGTTGCCATGGTTTAATTGCACATAACATGTAAACATTCACAGTGCAGGGAGGAAAAAGTATGTGAGGCCCTAGCTTAATGACTTCTCCCAGAGCTAATTGGAGCCAGGAGTGAGCCAACCTTGACTCCAATCAGTGTGATGATATTGGATGTGTTGCTGACAGCTGTCCTGCCCTTAAAAAAACACACACCTGTTTTGGGTTTACTGGTTTCAAGAAGCACTGTCTGATGTGAACCATGCCTCGCAGAAAAGAACTCTCAGAAGACCTACGATCAAGAATTGTTGACTTGCATGAAGCTGGAAAGGGTTACAAAAGTATCTCCAAAAGCCTTGATGTTCATGTGCCCACGGTAAGACAGACTGTCTACAAATGGAGAAAGTTTAGCACTGTTGCTACTCTCCCTAGGCGTGGTCGTCCTGTAAAAATGACTGCAAGAGCACAGCGCAGAATGCTGCATGAGGTAAAGAAGAATCCCAGAGTGTCAGCTAAAGACCTAAAGACCAAAAGAGCACCTGGATGTTCCACAGCACTACTGGCAGAATATACTGTGGACAGATGACACCAAGATTGAGTTGTTTGGGAAGAACATACAACACTATGTGTGGAGAAAAAAAGGCACAGCACACCAACATCAAAACCTCATCCCCACTGTGAAACATGGCGGAGGGAGCATCATGGTTTGGGGCTGCTTTGCTGCCTCAGGGCCTGGACGGATTGTTGTCATTGATGGGAAAATGAATTCCAGAGTTTATCAAGACATTTTGCAGGAAAACGTACGACCATCTGTCCGCCAACTGAAGCTCCTCAGAGGATGGGTGATGCAACAGGACAATGACCCAAAGCATACAAGTCATTCAACAAAACAATGGCTGCAACAGCACAGAATACGCCTTCTGGAGTGGCCCAGTCAGAGTCCTGACCTCAACCCCATTGAAATGCTGTGGCATGACCTTAAGAGAGCGATTCACACCAGACATCCCAAGAATATTGCTACACTGAAACAGTTTTGTGAAGAGGAGTGGTCCAAAATGACTCCAGATCGTTGTGCCGGTCTGATCTGCAACTACAGGAAACGTTTGGTTGAGGTTATTGCTGCCAAAGGAGGGTCAACCAGTTATTAAGTCCAAAGGTTCACATACTTTTTCCTCCCTGCACTGTGAATGTTTACATGTTATGTGCAATTAAACCATGGCAACATCTAATGTTTGTGTAGTATTATGTTCAGCAGACTGTGTTCTTCTTGTGTTGTGACTTAGATGACGTTCAGAGCACATTTTATGCCCAATTCATGCAAAACTCCACGTAATCCCAAGGGGTTCACATACTTTTTCTTGCAACTGTATATAATCCCTTCCTTAGTTGTTATCTGTATTCCGGTGTTTTGCCTGTTAGCCATATTCCTGTTGGCTGATCCCTTCCCTATCTTGTACCGTTACCCCATTTCTGTACCCCTTGTTCCCAGTCCCACTCATGCCCTGTTTCTTTCAGCTTCCCCCCATTTGTATGTAGTGTATATAGTTAGGTTGTTGATTGGGTATTTCTCCACTGTCACGTTCATTTTTCACTCTGGCTTTGCTTATGGTCTGTTGGTGTTGTGTGCATGAACTTACTTTAATCATGCTCAATCTGATTTCAGTTTTCTAAGTGCAGCTACACAAATCTGGTCATCCCTGGATGCATGCATTTGGTATCCTTTAAAATCGATTTCCTTAGTCCCCCTTTCATTTCAAAGTAATTAGTTTCCCTTCTTCCACATTAGAGTCATCAGTCCCCCTTCCCTTTCACATCAGATTCCCACGTCTTCAACCCCTTATTAGGACCTGGATCACCTGCTGGTGGTACTGTGGATCCCAGGGAGGAGGGTTGTAATTCCCGTGTCCACCAGAGTGTGTCCCAGTAATCAGTTTTCACCTGATGCTGGCTGCTGGGAGGGTATACAGGTCCTCGCCTACCAAGTGCCTCTCGCTCAAGTGTTTTGCTTGCTCCCAGATACTGCTAGCCATTATCCTGTTCCTGCCCTATACGTTGTACCCTACTGCTTTGTACCTGCCCCCTGTTTTAGTTCTCCCTTGACATCTGCTCCCTGTACCGCCAGTTTCCCGATTTTCTGTGTTCCCCATTTTGTGTATATTGTGCAATTGGCTCCTGTTAGTTATTAGTCAAGTATTCTGACTGCAGAGGGCAGGAGGCAGAGTAGGTGCAAATGGAGGACTTCCATCCTCTTCTGAATGCGGGGGGGGGGTGGCCCAGAATGCCGCCTGACCTAGATTAGCATCATGCATGTCCATACTGCTGGCAGCTGATACCATAGAAATGCATAACTGTGCAAAAATGCGGGGTGCAGCGCAGCACCCATGACGAGTCCGGGCAGCACCCCAGGGTCTCAAGACACCATGGTTGAGAAACACTGGCTCAGATCATCCTGCTCCCCCTCCCATCAGTGACTCCGCTTACCCTGCTCTTGTTCTCTGCAGTGGCTCAGCAACTCAGCTCACCCTGCACCACTTGCAGGTCCTGGATCAGGAACAAGGGGAGCAGATACAAGGCAGCAGGGTAGAGGATGCAGGGCAAGGGCAAGAGCAAGGCCAGGAAAAATTAACAAGCAGTATCTGGCAAGCAGGGCAAAACCCCAAAGAACTGTAGATAACTAAATATCTTCCCAGCAGCCAGCATCAGGTGGTTACAGGAATTTGCTGGATGCAGGGAGGACACCAAAACTACAACCTTCTGCCACCAGCATGCGATCCACGTCCTGATAACGACTCTCTTTATTTATTTATTTCAGGTACTTATATAGCGCCGTCAATTTACGCATCACTTACATATATATTATACATTCACTTCAGTCCCTAACCCTCAAGGGGTGTACAATCTAAGGTCCCTAAATTACATTCATACATACACATATTAGGGCCATTTTAGACAGGAACCAATTCACCTACCTTTGGTGTGTGGGAGGACACCGGAGTACCCGGAGGAAACCCATGCAGGCACAGGGAGAACATGCAAACTCCAGGCAGGAGGTGCTGTGGCTGGGATTCGAACCAACGACCCGAGTACTGCCAGGTGGAAGTGCTAACCATTTAGCCACTGTGCTGCCCACTCTCCTAGCAGTGAATTGGCAGTGTGCCCGCCTTCTCATCTCTAATGTAATTACAGAGCAGGCACACAGGAAGAGGGGGAGAGCAGAGTGCCAAAACTTCATGAAATTTTGTGAAATTTGAGGACAATTTGCTCCACAGTGCCTACAGCTACAGATATCAGTGATGACTTGTTTTAAAGCTTGATCAGAAAATGCCAATACTATCACGTTTATCTGATGGCGTCCACCCTCTGATGATGTGCCGTAGCACGAAAGGCCTCAGGAGGAGCCAACAGCACGTGTGACTTTCTGCACCGCCGTGACCACGAGGAGGTCCGGCGGTCCCTCACTGTGCCGGGTCAGTACATGTTTGTCTATCTCTCTGTCCACCTAAATGCTGGCAGTGTGTTTCTATGCATGTACCCCTGGTTGTTACTTTCTGCTTATGACCTAATAAATCAACTTGAACCTACTACACTATTGGCACTCCCTCTCTGTTTTGACCCTCTCTCTGAGGGTTTCAGATCTACTGCAGCTGGTTCCCAGTACATCTTATGTCCAGGAGAGGGAGCTCATCCATCTTCATGCACTGGTTGTGAGTGCTCTCTAGACCTTTCGGCATACTACTACACCCAAGGTTGATGATCCACCTGGGAGGGATGATCCGTAGGTCCGTATATCTGGCTGATTACCTGGATAGATGGTCTTATACATGCGCATATTTAATGCGCGGTCGGTGAGTGCGCATTTTATCTACATGGTTCCAGTCACCTATTTTTGCATAGAGGAGATTTTCACGTCAAGTTATCTGCAATCTTTTCACGCTCATGAATGACTTATGAACTATATGCTCTCTTATTTGGTACAGTTGCAAGAAAAAGTATGTGAACCCTTTGGGATTACGTGGAGTTTTGCATGAATTGGGCATAAAATGTGCTCTGAACATCATCTAAGTCACAACAACAGAAGAACGCAGTCTGCTGAACATAATACTACACAAACATTAGATGTTGCCATGGTTTAATTGCACATAACATGTAAACATTCACAGTGCAGGGAGGAAAAAGTATGTGAACCTTTGGACTTAATAACTGGTTGACCCTCCTTTGGCAGCAATAAGCTCAACCAAACGTTTCCTGTAGTTGCAGATCAGACCTGCACAACGATCTGGAGTCATTTTGGACCACTCCTCTTCACAAAACTGTTTCAGTGTAGCAATATTCTTGGGATGTCTGGTGTGAATCGCTCTCTTAAGGTCATGCCTCAGCATTTCAATGGGGTTGAGGTCAGGACTCTGACTGGGCCACTCCAGAAGGCGTATTCTGTGCTGTTGCAGCCATTGTTTTGTTGAATTACTTGTATGCTTTGGGTCATTGTCCTGTTGCATCACCCATCCTCTGCGGAGCTTCAGTTGGCGGACAGATGGTCGTACGTTTTCCTGCAAAATGTCTTGATAAACTCTGGAATTCATTTTCCCATCAATGACAACAATCCGTCCAGGCCCTGAGGCAGCAAAGCAGCCCCAAACCATGATGCTCCCTCCGCCATGTTTCACAGTGGGGATGAGGTTTTGATGTTGGTGTGCTGTGCCTTTTTTTCTCCACACATAGTGTTGTGTGTTCTTCCCAAACAACTCAACCTTGGTTTCATCTGTCCACAGTATATTCTGCCAGTAGTGCTGTGGAACATCCAGGTGCTCTTTTGCAAACTTCAAACATGCTGCAATCTTCTTTTTGGACAGCAATGGCTTCCTCCGTGGTGTCCTCCCATGTACTCCATTCTTGTTTAATGTTTTCCTTATTGTAGATGTGTCAACAAAAATGTTAGCATGTGCCAGAGATTTCTGTAGGTCTTTAGCTGACACTCTGGGATTCTTCTTTACCTCATGCAGCATTCTGCGCTGTGCTCTTGCAGTCATTTTTACAGGACGACCGCGCCTAGGGAGAGTAGCAACAGTGCTAAACTTTCTCCATTTGTAGACAGTCTGTCTTACCGTGGACACATGAACATCAAGGCTTTTGGAGATACTTTTGTAACTCTTTCCAGCTTCATGCAAGTCAACAATTCTTGATCATAGGTCTTCTGAGAGCTCTTTTCTGCAAGGCATGGTTCACATCAGACAGTGCTTCTTGAAACCAGTAAACCCAAAACAGGTGTCAGCAACACATCCAATATCATCCCACTGATTGGAGTCAAGGTTGGCTCACTCCTGGCTCCAATTAGCTCTGGGAGAAGTCATTAAGCTAGGGCCTCACATACTTTTTCCTCCCTGCACTGTGAATGTTTACATGTTATGTGCAATTAAACCATGGCAACATCTAATGTTTGTGTAGTATTATGTTCAGCAGACTGTGTTCTTCTATTGTTGTGACTTAGATGACGTTCAGAGCACATTTTATGCCCAATTCATGCAAAACTCCACGTAATCCCAAGGGGTTCACATACTTTTTCTTGCAACTGTATATACTTGGTTTACAGTGCTGCACTATATATTTTTCATTATTTATGTTATAAGGTCTGGTGATTCCTTGGAGTGTTCTAGCAGCTGATTGTGTGAGCGCTCGCTATATCCGTTTCTTATTTTATCATGTTTATCGCCTGGCCACAGCTGTATGCTAAGGGCGACCACCAAGCGTAGGTGCCTCACTTTACAAATCATTTAGAAGTCAAATCAGATTCTACATCTGTGTTTCAACACTTTGACTTTGTTTAGTTGTTGAAATCTTCCAACAGGTGCAAACCAGGCGTCCCGGCACAGTTTACGTCCATTCTCTCATTGGTGCACCGAAACGTTTCAACGCCGGCGTAGACTCCGCATATGGAAGGTTCAACATAAATCGGCAAAGCTTTTGTTTATAGCCCCAGCGGTATGATTTACCCCGGCAATTCTCCTCTCCAGCTTTCAGATTCCAATCTGCTCTATCGTCCCTCCACATATGAATTTCGAATTTAAGAAAAAAAACAAATAAAAAAACCCTAATAATTAAAAAAAAAAGGGACCGAGCAGCCATCTGGGTGTCTCATTGCGCACAAAAGTAGTTAATCACACATAGAAGACAGTTTTACTTACTTGGATACCAACAGATTTGAGCGCAGATGCATATTTTCCATAATTAAACTCAGTAATGTTTTCTCCGCGCAGATACGGTCTGAATTTTTTATTTTCTTTTTTTGGGTCTTTTGCATCTGTTGTAAGGCATGCTTTTGGCTTGTCTCTGTAACTAATCCTCGCTTTGGGGCTACATTTTAAGTCTTCTGTTATCAGTTTCGGGTCTGACAACCTTCTAACCCCAACCCACTACTTGCCAACGATTTCCTACAGAGACTCACATCCAAGTGCGTTTTGATCAATGGCTGAAATGCAAAGTAAAGTAGAATTCCAACAAAAATCAAAATGAATCGCCCCGAGCTACTGATGTGTCCATATCCTATGTGCAAAAAAAATCAACCCATTCGCTAGTTGTTGCAGCTAATGTTCCCACATTATTATACAGGATTCATATGGCGCCAACAGTTTGCGCAGCGCTGTACAAAATGAAGGCGGACATTACAGTTACAATACAATTTGGTACAAGAGGAAACGGAGGGCCCGGCTCCTGGGAGCTTACAATCTAGGAGGAAGGGTTGAGTGATACAAAAGGTAATAGCTGTGTGTGGGAGGAGCTGATGGAGGAAATAAATGGCAGTTTACTAGGTAGAAGCAGGATAGGCTTCTTCAAAGAGAGAGGTTTTTAGGGATCTTCTAAAGGTGGATAGATTAGGAGACAGCTGGACAGATTGGGGTAGGGAGTTCCACAGGATGGGAGAAGCTCGGGAGAAGTCCTGGATGTGAGCGTGGGAGGAGGTGACACGGGTACTAGAGAGCAGAAAGTCTTGGGAGGATCAAAGAGAGACGTTTGGTTGCTATTTTGAAACCAGGTTGGTGATGCAGCTGAGGGCAGAGTTGTGGATGGCTTTGTAAGTTGTTCTTAGTATTTTGAATTTTATTCGTTGGGCGAGTGGAAGCCAGTGGAGGGATTGGCAGAGAGGGGTGGGGGACAGTGGAGGGATTGGCGGAGAGGGATGGAGGACACTGAGTGGAGGGATTGGCAGAGGGGTGGAGGACACTGAGTGGAGGCCAGTGGAGGGATTAGCGGAGAGGGGTGGAGGACACTGAGTGGAGGCCAGTGGAGGGATTGGCAGAGGGGTGGAGGACACTGAGTGGAGGGATTGGCAGACGGGTGGAGGACACTGAGTGGAGGGATTGGCAGAGGGGGGTGGAGGACTCTGAGTGGAAGCCAGTGGAGGGATTGGCAGAGAGGGGTGGAGGACACTGAGTTCAAGCCAGTGGAGGGATTGGCAGAGAGGGGTGGAGGACACAGTGGAAGCCAGTGGAGAGATTGGCAGAGAGGGGTGGAGGACACTGAATGGAAGCCAGTGGAGGGATTGGCAGAGAGGGGTGGAGGACACTGAGTGGAGGCCAGCAGAGGGATTAGCAGAGGGGTGGAGGACACTGAGTGGAGGGATTGGCAGAGGGGTGGAGGACACTGAGTGGAGGCCAGCAGAGGGATTAGCAGAGGGGTGGAGGACACTGAGTGGAGGCCAGTGGAGGGATTGGCAGAGGGGTGGAGGACACTGAGTGGAGGGATTGGCAGACGGGTGGAGGACACTGAGTGGAGGGATTGGCAGAGGGGGGTGGAGGACTCTGAGTGGAAGCCAGTGGAGGGATTGGCAGAGAGGGGTGGAGGACACAGTGGAGGTCAGTGGGGGGATTAGCAGAGAGGGGTGGAGGACACTGAATGGAAGCCAGTGGAGAGATTGGCAGAGAGGGGTGGAGGACACTGAATGGAAGCCAGTGGAGGGACTGGCAGAGAGGGGTGGAGGAAACTGAGTGGAGGTCAGTGGGGGGATTAGCAGAGAGGGGTAGCAGACACTGAACAGTTGGTGAGGTGGATGAGCCTGGCAGCAGTATTCATGATGGACTGGAGGGGGGATAGCCTATGTAAAGGTAAGCCAATGAGGAGGGAGTTCCACCTGAAATACTTACATACAAAAATGTATACAGGCGTACCTCGGTTCACGAATTTAATGCGTCCTCCGGGACATTTTGTATTGCAAAAAATTTTGACATGATAGCATCACACACTTCTGCCGACTTGTTGGTGGCACATCCATGATGCGAATCTCCCGTTCCACCACATCCCAAAGGTGCTCTATTGGTTGGAGATCTGGTGACTGTGGAGGCCATTGGAGGACAGTGACCTCATTGTCATGTTCAAAAAACCAGTTGGAGATGACTTGAGCTTTGTGACATGGAGCATTATCCTGGTGGAAGGAGCCAGCAGAAGATGGGGATGCTGGGGGTCATTAAGCGATGGACATGGTCAGCAACAAGACTCAGATATTCAAAGCAATATCCCCCATCCATCTGTGTCTCCATGCTTTATTTTGCCGAGAAATCACTTAGAAAAACACCCCCTTAGTATTTCTGGCCGTGGCCATCTTGAATAAGGGCAGATGATTCATGTAGCATTTACTTCCTGGAAATCATATGCCCTTAGCTCAGGCATACGGGCAGGGGGGTGTGCTTAGCTGAGAAAGCCCCTCCTCCCCTCCTGAGATGTCTAGGCATGGAAACTAGGAAGTACCTGAAGAAATGTAAAAAGAAGCAAATATAATATTCCTTCCCATCTATTTACTGATAGCAGCATAAGGATTAAAAATAGTCGATGTGGATTGAGAATGAACCGCAGCAATGCTACCATAGAGAAACAATTCTTCCACTTCCAGGTTTGCACGATGACGTCACGTAGATCCATTGAGGTTTTGTTGCGCTGCATTTTTTTGTATGAGAAAGTAGAATTTCCGGCACGAGTTCAAGTCCTTTGCTCCCTCCCCCTACTTCCTGCCAACATCACGTCCTCTTGCATGAGCTCCATGAAGTTTATTAGCATATGAATAGGGGAAGCCTGGCTTTTAAAAACGATACATGGTAATAAAAATCATTCCATAATATTTATAAAAAAAGAAAATCACAAAAATAGCTATAGCAACACAACGGGAACACCAGGTGCTGCATAGAGATGCACATAGACATATATATATATAAAAGGTACTTATATAGCGCCGTCAATTTACACAGCGCTTCACATATATATTGTACATTCACATCAGTCCCCGCCCCCGAGGAGCGTACAATCTAAGGTCTCTAACTTTACATTCATACATACACATACTAGGGCCAGTTTAGACAGGAGCCAATTAACCTACCAGCATGTCTTTGGAGTGTGGGAGGAAACCGGAGTACCTCGGGGAAACCCACGGAGGCACAGGGAGAACATCCAAACTCCAGGCAGGTGGTGTCATGGCTGGGATTTGAACCAAAGACCCTAGTACTGCCAGGCGGAAGTGCTAACCATTTAGGCAATGTGCTGCCCATAGACACATATATATATAGTACTTATATAGCACCGTCAATTTACGCCGTGCTTCACATATATATTGTACATTCACATCAGTCCCCGCCCCCGAGGAGCGTACAATCTAAACTCCCTAACTCACATTCATGCATACACATACTAGGGACAATTTAGACAGGAGCCAATGAACCTACCAGCATGTCTTTGGAGTGTGGGAGGAAACCGGAGTACCTCGAGGAAACCAACACAGGCACAGGGAGAACATCCAAACTCCAGGCAGGTGGTGTCGTGGTTGGGATTTGAACCAGCGACCCGAGAACTGCCAGGTGGAAATGCTAATCATTTAGTCACTCTGCTGCCCATGAATGGATGTGCATGGAGATTGATGGGTACAGCCATTCCTGTCTTCCCAGGCATACGCCATATTTATTGCTTCGTATGTCCACGAGGCCAAATACTGTATTTGTTCATATGAGCAGTAAAAACACTTGAGAGATCAGCAACAGCAATGGCACTAAACCAACCAAAGTCTCCGGGAGCCTGCATGATTCATCCACGTGGTCTGTTCTTTCTTTCTTTGTGGTCTCCCAACAGCTCTATGGTGATCAGCAACCCATCCCGATGCTTGTGGGAGGTTCGGACCCCCACATCCCCCCCTTATCTACTCCCCTGTCTCTAGTTTAAAAATGAACCACTTTTACTATCTCCTGTTATTCAGCTTTCAGAAATCTGATATTTTGCTACTCAGATCTAAGAAAGTTTCTTTATGTCATAGTAATAAATCAACCAAATGAAAATCTAACGTACTAAAAAAAGAATCCATTTTTCATTATGGAGCATAATAAAGTATATGTACAAACACTAGACATCCGCTTTCATTTGCTTAGGAAATCACATAATCGTCCGTAAAGTCTCCGAATATAGTGGCAGCACAGCTACACCTCTTCGGTAATGATAAAGTCCATTCTGCATCTGTTTCAGCTCAAGCCCTGCTGTGCGAAGTGGCTGACAGGGAAAAGGGTCAGGCTAAGCTGTCATTCATTGGCATTGGAGGATTCTTCCAAGCCGCATGTGTTCCTCCAGCAGATGATGCCTAATTTGTTGATGTGCAATTAAGAGGATGTCAGAAAGCAAACAAACAATGAACACACCCCAATGAGAACAGCTAAAATAATGTGCTTCCTTTCCTTCATTTTAAAGTGGACCTGTAATGACTTCAAAGGAAACAAACTAGTGCCGTTCATTACTATAAAGAACAAACAGGGGTCCAAGAGAGACCACCTTAACATGGGCCTCAAAGGAGGACCAACCGCAGTGTAACCAGACAAAATGAACTTTATTGAGATCAAATACATGAAGGTGGTCAATAGGACCTAAACGGTCCTCCAATCACCATTAACCCCTTCCAGTCCGGACGCTTTCCCCCCCTCCAGACCGGACGCTTTCCCCCCCTTCCAGTCCGGACGCTTTCACCCCTCCAGACCGGACGCTTTCCCCCCCTTCCAGTCCGGACGCTTTCCCCCCCCTTCCAGACCGGACGCTTTCCCCCCCTTCCAGTCCGCTTTCACACCCTTCCTGTCCGGACGCTTCCCCCCCCTTTCCAGTCTGGACACTCCCCCCCCTTCCAGTCCAGACGCTTTCCCCCCTTCCTGTCCGGACGCTTTCACCCCCTTCCTGTCCGGACGCTTTCACCCCCTTCCAGTCCGGATGCCTCCCCCCCCCCTTCCAGTCAGGATACTTTCCCCCCCTTCCAGTCCGGACACTTTCACCCCCCTTCCAGTCCGGACACTTTCACCCCCCTTCCAGTCCGGACACTTTCACCCCCTTCCAGTCCGGACACTTTCCCCCCCTTCCAGTCCGGACACTTTCACCCCCCTTCCAGTCCGGACACTTTCCCCCCCTTCCAGTCCGGACACTTTCACCCCCTTCCAGTCCGGATGCCTCCCCCCCCCCCCTTCCAGTCCGGACGCCTCCCCCCCCCTTCCAGTCAGGACACTTTCCCCCCCCTTCCAGTCCGGACACTTTCACCCCCCTTCCAGTCCGGACACTTTCACCCCCCTTCCAGTCCGGACACTTTCCCCCCCTTCCAGTCCGGACACTTTCCCCCCCTTCCAGTCCGACACTTTCCCCCCCTTCCAGTCCGGACACTTTCACCCCCTTCCAGTCCGGACACTTTCACCCCCTTCCAGTCCGGACACTTTCCCCCCCCCCCCCGGACACTTCCCCCCCTTCCAGTCCGGACACTTTCCCCCCCTTCCAGTCCGGACACTTTCACCCCCTTCCAGTCCGGACACTTTCACCCCCTTCCAGTCCAGGCAATTTTCAGCTTTCAGCGCTATCACACTTTGAATGACAATTGCGCGGTCATGCAACACTGTACCCATATGAATTTTTTACCATTTTTTTGAGATAAAGCTTTATTTTGGTGGTATTTATTCACCGCTGGGATTTTTATTTATTTTGCTACGTAAATGAAAAAGTAACAAAAATATTGAAAAAAAGTGTTTTTGTTATAAAATTTTGCAAATAAATAATCTTTCATCATAAATATTGGCCGAAATGTATTCTGTTATCTTTTTAGTAAAAAACAAAAAAATAAGCCAAATTAGTTTAACCAAAAATTATAATTTTAAATTTTTTTTTAATTTTTATATTATTTATGTTTTTTTTATACTGTCACCCTAGCAGTACAGTGTCACCATGGTGACACTGTACTACTTGTGGGGGGTGATTATTTTTTTTTTTTTTACAGTGATTGCTTTTACACCCATATAGGATGTAAAAGCAATAATTTCTCTTTCTCTCTGCATTCTTGCAGCCATTGAGAACTACTGTGTGAGCTGTGATTGGTCACAGCTTGTCCCATGGTACAAGGCTGTTGTGAATAGCCCTGTACCATGTGATCTCTGTAACCATTCATAGATTTCACTATTAGTAAGCAATGATGTCAGAAGTGCTTACTACTATTCATGTGATCACTGATTGGCCAATCGGGGATCTTATGAATCAGGACCTCACACAGAAGTCCTGTACAGCAATCGGTGTTTCGCTGTGTCCGGAAGACAGTGGGCACCAGATCGTGGTGCTGCGCGCTCTCAGGGAGCGTGCACAGGCCATTGATAACTACTGAGTGAGCTGTGATTGGTCACAGCTTGTCACATGGTACAAGGCTGTTGTGAATAGCCTTGTACCATGTGACCTCTGTGATCATTCACAGATTTCACACGTAGTAAGCAATGATGTCACAAGTGACATCATTGCTTACTACTTTGCACGTGATCACTGATTGACCTATCAGTGATCACATGATCGGGACCTCGTACAGAGGTCCCATCTGACGATCTGTGTTTCACTGTGTCCGGAGGACACAGCAGGCACCGGATCGCGGTGCTGCGCGCTCCCAGGGAGCACGCACAGCTAGAAATGACGGGTGCCGTTTATGAACGGCAACCCGCCTCTGGCGTGACACCATCCGGCCGTTTATAAACAGCAGGCGGACGGCAAGTGGTTAAAACAAGGTCTGACACCGTTATCACCTTGGGTAGTGCCATTCTAACGGGCGCCGTTT
>NW_028318419.1:300000-445196 GCF_062004578.1 Staurois parvus
GAAGACGTCCACCATCTCCCTGACCTACAAAGAGGCAAGCAGCAGTGGGTGCAGCTTCCCAGAGCCTTGAACATTCCACTACTAGCATGGCAAGTACCAGACAGACAGAGACGGTGATGGGGGGCAGGAGTGACTTCAAACAAGAAAAGTTCTAGGAGTCTCTCTCATCCCATGTCTCTCTCATCCCTCTCTCTTTTTGACCCTCTCACTCTCAGCCCCCCCTCTCTCTCACCCCCCTCTCTCTCTCACCCCCCCTCTCATCCCCTCTCTCTCTTACCCCCATCTCTTTCTCTCTCACCCCCTCTCTCTCCCCCTCTTGCTCTCACCCCCCTCTCTCTGTCAGCCCCCATCTCTCTCTCACCCCCTCTCTGGCTCACCTCTTTCTCACCCCCTCTCTCTCTCTCTTCCCCCTCTCTCTCTCTTCCCCTTCTCTCTCTCTCTCTCTCACTCCCCTTGCTCTCAGCCCTCCCTGTCACCTGCCCTCATCCTCCCCCCTCTCTCTCTGTTACCCCCTCATTCTCCCCTCTATCTCTCTCTCTCTCTCTCTCACCCAGGGGCAGATTGACCATTTGGAAACTCGGTCACTGCCCGAGGGCCCGGGGTCAGTGGGGGGCCCCATGAGATGCCCCATGAGGTACCTTTTTCATAGGCTTTTTTAGTTTGGGCAAGGACACAGGTGCCCCATGATCCCCTATTGCCTGGGGGCGCCCCTGCTCTCACCCCCCATCTCTCTCACCCCCTCACCTCTCTCTCCCCCCTCTTTCACTCTCACCCCATCTCGCTCTCTCACCCCCTCACCTCTCTCTCACCCCTCTCTCGCTCTCACTTCCATCTCTTGCTCTCATCCCCGTCTCTCTCACCCCTAACCTCTCTCTCCACTCACTCTTGCTCTCACCCCCATCTCTCACTCTCACCCCATCTCACTCTCACCCCATCTCGCTCTCTCACCCCCTCACCTCTCTCTCCCCCGTCTCTCGCTTTCATCCCAATCTCTCGCTCTCACCCCTGTCTCGCTCTCTTACCCCCTCACCTCTCTCTCCCCCGTCTCTTGTTCTCACCCCGTCTTGCTCTTTCACCCCCTCACTTCTCTCTCCCCCTGTCTCGCATTCTCACCCCTGTCTCACTCTCTCACCCCCTCACCTCCCTCTCCCCCTCTCTCGCTCTCACCCCCATCTCTCGCTCTCACCCCGTTTTGCTCTCTCACCTCTCTCTCCCCCCCCGTCTTTTGCTCTCACCCACATCTCTTGCTCTCACCCCTGTCTCGCTCTCTCACCCCCTAACCTCTCTCTCCCCCCTCTCTAACTCACACCCCTGTCTCGCTCTCTCACCCCCTCACCTCTCTCTCCCCCTTCTCTCACTCTCACCCCTGTCTCTCGCTCTCACCCCCGTCTCGCTCTCTCACCTCCAAGGCCTATTTTTTTCTCACAGTCCGGGCCTGGTGGGAGCCCTACTACTGCTATAGCTACTGGTCTCCGGGCCTGACCCCTGACTGTGCAGGAAGCTGTCATCTATAAAATCAGTAGAAATGCCACTTCTATCTATGATGCCCAGTTCCCGCACAGAGGGATGAACAGGCCAGAGTTTTGGCATTTGTCGTCTCATCCCCTTCACAAGAGCCAAGAAATTAGCATTTGCACAATGAGAAGCAGCAGCTTCCACATCGGGAAGGGTGACCTTTAATATAATGATGCAAGCCATCTTTAGTATTCGGAAGACTTGTTTGTTTCATTAAATCCAATTATAGAAAACATAAGTGGCGATACTTTGGAGAAAAGAGCAAAAGATAAGACGTCTCATTGTGCGCGGACATCTCTTCCCTCCCGCATCGCACGCCACTGCTTTCAGGATTTCTCCCATGCTGCTTCTCCTTCATTCACTCACCAGGACAGCTCACCAACCCTCTAATTGGAAGAAGAATAAGGGCCCCCGTACATTACGGGGTCGCATTAATACAACATAATAAACTGTGCTGCGCTTTGAGGAAGGAGGACGTCACCAGACCAGCGGTCACACATGCTGAGAAACAATCAGAAAACAATGGAACACCAGACATATAAAAGTAAAACCACCAGCCAACGAGATCAGCAAAAAAAAATAAAAAGAATTGCAGCATAAAACGTGCAACTATAACAAACCCAAAAAAATGAAGCCATAAGTCCTCCTAAAGCCAACTGAACGTTGGAAATGTCTGGATTACTTTAATGTAGCACTACCCCCTTAGGAGTCGCTGAGCTTTGGGTCCCCCTATGGTCCTCTACAGCCAGGAAACACGCATTTTATTCAAACCTGCGCACTGGAGACAGTAAACAGTCCTTGAGCTTGATTTTAGGATTTATTAAGGGGGTTTTGAACTTGTATGGGGTTGAGGGGTGTAGGGGATGCCCAAGGAAACTGCAACTTGAGGACAACTCCTTAGCAACTATGTCCACAGACAAAGATTCTCTTCTTGGAGAGATCTCCAGCCCTCCTGGTGTATCACCTCAGTCCTCAGATAAATCTTCCTCTTCACCCAGCTGCACTGAAGGTATCCCTGAGCAAAGGGACCCAGAAATTGCCATTTTGGCAGAGCAGCTCCAGACGAGGAGCTAGTTGGGTTTACCACCTGACTGCTCTTTCCCCTTATCTGGCCCAGGGGGTGCAGGATTACTCATTCAGTCCTCTCCTGCAAATGTATGGGTTGGAGGCTGCCTTCAGCCCTTATGCTGGACTTGCTCCTTCCCTGCTTCCCAGGCTGTCCTCTCTCAAGGGACAGTTGAAGTTGAGAGATCCTCCCTTCCAGCTCCTGCCTGCAGGTAGGTCCCTCTCCTGGGCCCCCTCCCAGGCTCCACACTCCATCCTTCACTCCATCTTTCACTCAACTCTCTCATACTTAAGGGCTGTCTTGGCCCCAAGACAAGCCACCTGGTTGGGGATTGGCCAAGATCCCCTAAGTATGCAGATCATCCCCTCCTCACCCTCACCCACTGCCTTCTAGAAACTTCCCAAGGTTCTAGAGCAGGGGGAGGTATCAGGGAACTGATCTGCAGAGCCCTCAACCCTGACCTGGCTGGCGCATCCCATGCTAACTCACACCAGGATGCTATTCAGCCTCAAACTGAAAAAAAACCCCTAGCTAGCTCCCCCTAGCTAACTAGAGGGGCGCTACATTCATTTAATTTATTTTGTTACATTATGAGGGCTTTACCTATAGCAATCCGAAAGTGAGCATAACTTTTTTGGAGAGATAAACTTTATTTAAAGGTTTTCAGGAAAATACAGACATGCTATTCTCAAGATGAGGATTCTGAAGGGCAAAGACTGAATTGGACAGATTAGCACCGTACATCGGCATACAAGATGGTACACAAACCAAATGTCATCTCGAAAAATGACAAAATCAGCCAATAAGGTCACTAAACTATTTATGATGAGTCACTGTATTGTCTCCGAACTTCCACTTTTCAGTAAAGGAGCTCAGAACCAAGAGAACGAGGAAGGGGGATCCACTACCAACGGTCAAGGGGTGCCAACCACTATAAGCCAAGAAGAAGAACGGGGTACACCCAGTGGTGTATTTAGGTTTTGTGCTGCCCTAGGCAACACAAAAATTGGCCTGCCCCCCTGTCCCCCGCAGAGAGAGCCTGACACCGACCAATACCACCCCCACCTACGCGGAGAGAGACTGACACTTACCAACACCATCTCCCCTCTCCCCCCCAGAAGGAGATTGACACTGACCAACACCACCCATCCACCCCCCATGGAGGGAGCCTGACACCGACCAACACTACCCCCCTCTCCCCCACCCCCCCTGCAGAGAGATACTGACACCGACCAACGCCACCCATCCTCCTTCCCATGGAGAGAGCCTGACCCTGACCAACACCACCCCCTGCAAAGAGAGCCTGACACCAACCAACACCCCCCCACAAAGAAAGCCTGACACCAAACAACACTCCCCCCCCCCCACGGAGAGAGCCTGACAACAACCAGCACCACCTCCCCTCTCCCCCCCATGGAGAGAGATTGACACCAACCAACACCACCCATCCTCCCCCCCCGTGGAGAGAGACTGACACTGACCAACACCAACCACCCTTATGGAGAGAGCCTGGCACCGACCAACACAACCCCCTTCTCCCCCACTCCCCCTGCAAAGAGAGTCTGACACCTACAGACACCACCCCCCCTGCAGAGAGAGACTGACACCGACCAACACCACCAGCCCTCCCTACCGCGGAGAGAGACTGACACCGACCAACATCCCCCCCTCCCTCACCACAAAGAGAGACTGAAACCGACCAACACCACCCCCTCCCCCTGTGAAGAGAGTCTGACACCGACAGACACCACCCCCCCGCAGAGAGAGACTGACACCGACCAACACCACCAGCCCTCCCTACCGCGGAGAGAGACTGGCACCGACCAACACCCCTCCTCTCTCATCGCAAAGAGAGACTGAAACCGACCAACACCACCACCCTCCCCCCCCCATGGAGAGAGACTGACACTGACCAACACCACCAGCCCTCCCTACCGCGGAGAGAGACTGACACCGACCAACACCCCCCCTCCCTCACCACAAAGAGAGACTGAAACCGACCAACACCACCCCCTCCCCCCACTCCCCCTGTGAAGAGAGTCTGACACCGACAGACACCACCCCCCCGCAGAGAGAGACTGACACCGACCAACACCACCAGCCCTCCCTACCGCAGAGAGAGACTGACACCGACCAACACCCCCCCTCTCTCATCGCAAAGAGAGACTGAAACCGACCAACACCACCACCCTCCCCCCCCCCATGGAGAGAGACTGACACCGACCAACACCACCACCGCCCTCCCTCTCCGCAAAGAGATGCTGACACTGACCAACACCACCTTCCACTACCATCACCCCCATACACCAGCCGCCCTACCCCCCCTGCCCGGTAAGAAAGAGAAAGACACTCAATTTCAGCGTCGGACATCCCTGGGAACAAGAGTCGGGCTCTGCATACACCGTGAAGCAATCCACAGTCTCTCTCGGATCCCACCTGGTCCCCATGCCACTTGTGTCCCTTCTTCTGTCTCTTCTTCCAGGGGATGGTGCTGCCCCCCCCCCAAAAAAAAATGCCTTGTGGTAAATACGCCCCTGGGTACACCCCAAAAGCTTGTCCGGAAATATTGGATGTTAATCCAAATAAACAAAAGTATCACGGACGGTGGTCAATTGTTTTGGTCGCAAGTGCACTCATATGGCTACAATCACCTCAAACATGTTGGTAGAGTAACTCTTCCTCTATACCAGCGGTCTCCAAACTGGATGTGGCCCTTTGCTTGCCTCTGTCCGGCCCTTGAGGCACTATTCCTGCTACTGGAACCATTGAAGAGGCACCATTGCTTTCACTGACACCAACAGTGGACCACTATTTCTCCTACTGAGACCAATGATGGGGCATCATTCCTCCCACTGACACCAATACCAGTGCTCTGTTCCGGCCAGTGATGGCATAATATATCTTCTACTATCCACATGTTTTCAACCCCACTGACCACCAAGCCTGAGATATTGTGGACTCCTATCTAATATATTGAATACGGCCAAAGTTGTAGTATTTCACATATATTTTAAAAATATTATTTCCCAAATATATTGACATATATTTAGAATATATTTTTCTTCCATGTGAGGACTCGAGAGTTGAGTTCAATAATGGTGCAAATGCTTCGCTTGTGATGGATACGGTGTTGAGCAGAACCTTTATATAGAGCAGGGGTCTTCAAACTCCCTAAACAAAGGGCCACTTTCCTGCCTTTCAGACTTTAGGAGGGCCAGACTGTGGCCAATGGGAGTAGAAAATGTCCCAAAATCGATGGGAGTCCACAATATCTCAGGCTTGGTGGTCAGTGGGATTGAAAAAATGTGGCTAGTAGGAGAAGGTATATTATCCCATCATTGGTATTAGTGGCCGGAATAGAGCTCCATTATTGGTGTCGGTAGGAGAAATAGAGCTCCACTGTTGGTGTCAGTGAAAGCAATGGTGCCTCTTCATTGGTTCCAGTAGCAGGAATAGTGCCTCAAGGGCCGGACAAAGGCAAACAAAGGGCCACATCCAGTTTGGAGACCGTTGGTACAGAAGAAGAGTTACTCTACCAACATGTTTGAGGTGATTGTAGCCATATGAGTGCACTTGCGACCGAAACAATTGAACACCGTCCGTGATACTTTTGATACTCAGTAGTAACCCCCAACACTGCTGATCCCCCACTCAGTAGTAACCCCCAGCTCTGCTGATCCCCCATTTAGCAGTATCCCCAACACTGCTGATCCCCCACTCAGTAGTAACCTCCAGCTCTACTGATCCCCCATTTAGCAGTATCCCCAACACTGCTAATCCCCCATTTAGTAGTAACCCCCAGCTCTACTGGTCCCCCACTTAGTAGTAGCCCCCAGCTTCATTGAAACCCAACTCAGTAGTATTCCCCAACATTGCATGTCCCCCATTCAGTTGTATCCCTCAACACTGCTTATCCCCCACTCAGTAGTAACCCCCAGCTCTGCTGATCCCCCACTCAATAGTAACCCCCAGCTCTGCTGAAGCACCACTCAGTAGTACCCCCATCTCTGTTGATCCCCGCTCATAAGTAACCCCCAGCTCTGTTGATCTCCTGCTCATAAGTAACCCCCAGCTCTGCTGCTTCCACACTCAGTAGTAACCCCCAGCTCTGGTGATCCCCCTCTTAGTAGTAGCCCTCAGCTTCATTGAAACCCAACTCAATAGTATCCCCCAACACTGCATGTCCCCCACTCAGTTGTATCCCTCAACCCTGCTTATCCCCCACTCAGTAGTAACCCCCAGCTCTGCTGATCCCCCGCTCAGTAGTAACCCCCAGCTCTGCTGAAGCACCACTCAATAGTACCCCAAGCTCTGTTGATCCCCCACTCATAAGTAACCCCCAGCTCTGTTGATCCTTCACTCAGTAGTAACCCCCAGCTCTGCTGATCCCCCACTCAGTAGTAACCCCCAGCTCTGCTGATCTCCCACTCAGTAGTAACCCCCAGCTCTGCTGATCCCTACTCAATAGTAACCCCCAGCTCTGCTGATCCCCCACTCAGTAGTAACCCCCAGCTCTGCTGATCTCCCACTCAGTAGTAACCCCCAGCTCTGCTGATCCCCCACTCAGTAGTAACCCCCAGCTCTGCTGATCTCCCACTCAGTAGTAACCCCCAGCTCTGCTGATCCCCTCATCAGTAGTAATCCCCAGCTCTGCTGATCCGCTGATCCCCCACTATGTAGTAACCTCCAGCTCTGCTGATCCCCCGGCCGCCCGCAATAATCGGAATAGCTTGGCGGGAGGGATTCGCGGTTGTAGGAAAGAAATTTGCTCCATGTATGGCCTGCCTTAATGAGCCCTTAGAGCTACAAATTATACACAATGATTGTATTTCTACTTATCATTGTGTGCGCTAGCTTTACTTTTATATACCTTGAAGTGCTACATTGTTTTCTGATTGTTTTATTCTTATGTGTCAAGAGGCCTTGAAGACTGAAGTGTAGTAGTTTATTGGCGGGTATTTTACATTATTATTGTTTTCGAGAAGCGCTGAATATTTAAGATCGTTCATCGAAAAGCTGTTTCAATATTTTTATTGATTTTACAAGATAGAAATAGCACATGAAAGCAGATACCATCATTTCTCAGGGCGCATAGAAATTACGATTCTTCGACACATAACAAGAAAGTGAATATCGCTCTTATTACCGCGTACAGCTTTATAGGTTCACTGGCAATAAAGAGATACATAGAAAACCTGGGAAATGTTTTACAATAAAAAGGAAGAGAGCAAAAAAAATAAAGGAGAAAAACAGGCAACGAATTAAAGAAAGGTGAGTGTCCCCATATGGAAGAAAAATATATGTGAAATATATGTTATAAATATTCTTCCCAAATAATATAATGCCATATATTTGAAATACTACAATTTTGGCCGTATTCAATATATTTCAATAAACATAAATACATTGCATGTTGAAATGGTTTTTTATTACAAAATATATAAAAAATATTTATAAAAATAAGTTTCAAACATACTGTATGTCTTTAACCACTTCCAGTCCGGACATTTTCCCCCCTTCCAGCCCGGACACTTCCCCCCCCCCCTTCCAGTCCGGACACTTCCCCCCCCCTTCCAGTCCGGACACTTTACCCCCTTCCAGTCCGGACACTTTCACCCCCTTCCAGTCCGGACACTTTCCCCCCTCCTTCCAGTCCAGACACTTTCACCCCCCTTCCAGTCCGGACACTTTCACCCCCCTTCCAGTCCGGACACTTTCACCCCTTCCAGTCCGGACACTTTCACCCCCTTCCAGTCCGGACACTTTTCCCCCTTCCAGTCCGGACACTTTCCCCCCTTTCCAGTCCGGACACTTTCACCCCCTTCCAGTCCGGACATTTTCACCCCCTTTCCAGTCCAGGCACTTTCACCCCCTTCCAGTCCGGACATTTTCACCCCCTTCCAGTCCGGACACTTTCCCCCCTTTCCAGTCCGGACACTTTCACCCCCCTTCCAGTCCGGACACTTTCCCCCCTTTCCAGTCCGGACATTTTCACCCCCTTTCCAGTCCAGACACTTTCACCCCCCTTCCAGTCCGGACACTTTCACCCCCCTTCCAGTCCAGACACTTTCCCCCCCTTCCAGTCCAGACACTTTCCCCCCCTTCCAGTTCAGACACTTCCCCCCCCCCCTTCCAGTCCAGACACTTTCCCCTCCCTTCCAGTCCAGACACTTTCACCCCCCTTCCAGTCCGGACATTTTCACCCCCTTTCCAGTCTGGACACTTTCACCCCCTTCCAGTCCGGACATTTTCACCTCCTTTCCAGTCTGGACACTTTCACCCCCCTTCCAGTCTGGACATTTTCACCCCCTTCCAGTCCGGACTCTTTCCCCCCTTCCAGTCCGGACACTTTTACCCCCCTTCCAGTCCGGACACTTTCCCCCCCTTCCAGTCTGGACACTTTCCCCCCCCTTCCAGTCCGGACCCTTCCCCCCCTTCCAGTCCGGACACTTCCCCCTTCCAGTCCGGACACTTTCCCCCCTTTCCAGTCCGGACACTTTCCCCCCTTCCAGTCCGGACACTTTCACCCCCTTCCAGTCCGGACATTTTCACCCCCTTTCCAGTCCAGGCACTTTCACCCCCTTCCAGTCCGGACATTTTTACCCCCTTTCCAGTCCAGACACTTTCACCCCCTTCCAGTCCGGACACTTTCCCCCCCTTCCAGTCCGGACACTTTCCCCCCTTTCCAGTCCGGACATTTTCACCCCCTTTCCAGTCCAGACACTTCCCCCCCCCTTCCAGTCCAGACACTTTCCCCCCCTTCCAGTCCGGACACTTTCCCCCCCTTCCAGTCCAGACACGTTCCCCCCCTTCCAGTCCAGACACTTTCACCCCCTTCCAGTCCAGACACTTTCACCTCCCTTCCAGTCCAGACACTTTCACCCCCCTTCCAGTCCGGACACTTTCACCCCCTTCCAGTCCGGACATTTTCACCCCCTTTCCAGTCTGGACACTTTCACCCCCCTTCCAGTCTGGACACTTTCACCCCCCTTCCAGTCTGGACACTTTCACCCCCCTTCCAGTCTGGACATTTTCACCCCCTTCCAGTCCGGACTCTTTCCCCCCCTTCCAGTCCGGACACTTTCCCCCCCTTCCAGTCCGGACTCTCCCCCCCCCTTCCTGTCCAGGCCAATTTTCAGCTTTCAGCGCTATCACACTTTGAATGACAATTGCGCGGTCATGCAACACTGCACCCATATGAATTTGTTAACATTTGTTTGAGACAGATAAAGTTTTATTTTGGAGGTATTTATTCATCGCTGGGATTTTTATTTTTTTGCTATGTAAATGAAAAAGTCCAAACATTTTGAAAAAAAGTGTTTTTGTTATAAAATTTTGCAAATAAATAATATTTCATCATAAATCTCGGCCAAAATATATTCCGTTATCTTTTTAGAAAAAAAAAATAACCCAAATTAGTTTATAACCAAAAATTATAATTTGTAAACTTTTTTTTACATTTTTTTTAATTTTTTTTTATAATATTATTTATGTGTTTTTTACATACCATCACCCTAGAAGTAGTGTCACCATGGTGACACTGTACTACTTGTGGGGGGTGATGAAGATTTTTTTTTTTTTTTACACTGATTGCTTTTACACCCTTAAAGGCTGTAAAAACAATCATTTCTCCTTCTCTCTGGCTGCATTCTTGCAGCCATTGAGAAATACTGCGTGAGCTGTGATTGGTCACAGCTTGTCACATGGTACAAGGCTGTTGTGAATGGCCCTGTACCATGTGATCTCTGTGATGATTCACAGATTTCACACGTAGTAAGCAATGATGTCAGAAGTGACATCATTGCTTACTACTCCGCACGTGATCACTGATTGGCCAATCAGTGATCACATGATCGGGACCTCACACAGAGGTCCCGTACAACGATCGGTGTTCCACCGTGTCCGGAGGACACAGCGGGCACAGGATCACGGTGCTGCGCGCTCTCAGGGAGCGCACACAAGCAGCGGCGGGGATGCCGTTTATAAACCCGGCCACCCGACCCTGCACTGCCTCCGTCCGTCCGTTTATATACAAAGGCCGGACGGGAGAAGGTTAAAAATACAAATCTACATTTTTGGAATGCAGTTACAAATATGTGTAAAAAATATGTTAAAATTACTTTTTTTATATGTTAAAAAATTCTGAAGAATATATTTTAAAAATATATATTTTTAAAAATATATATTTTTTTAAATATAGTCGGTGGCTGTCTGTGTGAGAACCTTACCTTTTTGAGGTTGGTGGTTGGTAGTTGGTTTCTGTGTGCCCTCCCCTCATTTCATTACTTTAGGATGTCCCTATCATTGATGGTATGACATTTGTGAGGCTCTTACTGTTTTGAGGTTGGCGGTTGGTAGCTGGTTCCTGCGTTCATCTTAAACAAGTTATTGTACCAACGTCCTTCTGTCCAAATCCTCATGATGGGGGACAAGGTTTTGCATGATTTGGATAATGTCCATGCCATTAGGTGTTACCTCTACTCAACTGCTGCTAGTTGGCAGTAGGATTCCCTCTTTGTGCTTCCTGAAGACCCAAGGAAGGGTCACACAGCTTCTAAATCTTCCATTCCACAACGGATCTGACAATATATTTCTCAGAATTTTGTCTCAAAAGGTGAGATTCCACCTTTTTCCAATGAAAGCCTATTCTACTAGTAGCGTTGGGACTCCCTGGGCTATTCACCATTAGCCTTCAGCACCTCAGATTTGTGAAGCCTCTACCTGGGCTTCAGTTCATACCTTTACCAGGTTTTATCAAGTGGATGTTCATGCTGCAGAGGATGCCCCTTTGTGAGGTTGGCTGTTGGTAGTTGGTTCCTGCATGTCCTCCCCTCATTTCATTTCTCTAGGATGTCCCTATCATTGATGATATGAAATTTGAAGACGTTCTGTGTCCCAGGATGTACAAAAATAAGTTGTATTTTTGTTTACCTGTAAAATCCTTTTCTTTGGGTGCATTATGGGACACGGAGATCCCCTCTTGGTGGTCATCCACGGCTTGCTACAGAAACTGTAGCTTAGCCTAATGGGAAGGGGTTGTATCTGGGAAGGGACTTCCTGAATTTTTTTGCCAGTATCCAATCACCTGATGGTGCCAGCATAACCCTTTCCTATGAATCTGAAGATGCTCTGTGTCCTGTGATGTACTCATAGAAATGGGCTTTTACAGATAACCAAAAATCTATATATATGATACATGGCACCTTCAACTAAGCATCCCCTACAACCTCTAGACTGGGGGCTCCCAGTCTCATTCTTCAAGTACCCCCAACAGGCCATGTTTAAAGAACTTCCTAGATGTCATAAATACCTAGTCATTGATACTGATTTAACCCCTTGCCTACCAATATATACGTTTAAGGCATGAGCTTGCTGCACTTGTGAGGTTGCTATTGCTTTTTAGGGCTGGTGAAGAGCTGGAGATAAGAGTTCCGGGCAGCTCTAGAGCCACTGGATTACTTTTATGAGGCTTGGAAGGAACCCCCCCCCCCCCCACCGCCAGCAGTGTTCACGGTGGTTACCAGATACTCACGTTCCTACAGTAGGAAGCAACTCCTACAGTGATCAGGGAACATCCAAGCCTGGAGTTCAGATTTCATTTCTTTTTTCCTCTTTTTTTTCTTTCTGTAGAAAAAAATACAATTAGAAATGATCAATGATTGTTTCAAGAAAACCAAGCTTATGCCCGTGTGCAAAGAAATGCAAATGCCCACACGAGCATGCATGTTTGAATAGACTTTGGTGCCCAATGGCCTATTTAACCCCTTGGAGCCGGTGCCTCCCGACCCTTTAAGGGTTTCAGAAGGTTTTAAGATCATGTGACTGCCGTGATTTGCCGTCACAGCGGTCACATGATCGGGAAAGTGGAGATCAGGACCTTTCCGTGATTACCGGACATGTGTGCTGGGAGCGTGCAGGGCGCGTGCTCTCAGCACATATGTTTTTCTTAATTGCACGCAAATGTGCGGCCGCTCGGCGTCAAGGCCCAGACGATGGGAGGTCACACATTTGCCTCCTCCACTCTTCCTACCACTCCATCCCCCACAGCTATCTCCTCCTGTGCCACCATCCCCTCCCTCTAGATTGTAAGCTCCAAGGATCAGGGCCCTCAATCCCCTCATGTTTTGCATTGTATTGGTATTGTTCTGTCACATGTTCTGTCCCCCTCTGTAATGTACAGCGCTGAGCGAACTATTGGCGCTTTATAAATACTGTATAATAATAATAATTTGCGTGCGGCCGGCGCAAAGAGGTTAAAGTAGGATCATTGCTAAGTGGTCATCAGCTCCTTCTGCCTGTGACCCATGATTAGGTTTACCTCTGTGTTCTGACTTGTTGGCTTGTTCCTGAACCCTTGTTGTTGACTCCAGTTTGTGACCCCGACCTTGCCTCCTATCTGCTGTTTCGGTTCCTCCTCTGCTAACCCGATACAGACCTTGGCCTGGTTTTGACTCCACTCCTGGCTTCTGATCCTGTACCTCAGCTAACTTCTGCCCACCTGACCATGCATCTGAGATGCTGTATTTGCCCAGCTTGCCTGCTGCCCATTCTTCATCTCCGCATCTGCTACCAGATCTTCTGACTCAGATCCCCTACAGGAACCCGTGTCACTCTGTGCCCATTATACCCTGTCATTAGCCCCAGCAGAAAAGAGACCGGAGGTGCAATGGAAGCCCTCTTGTCAACGTAGCCTTCAGATGTCACCAGCATACCAAGGATTTCTCCAAATGGGTCCAAAGCTTTATTTCATGGTCACATGGTAAACACAAGCCAACGTTTCAGAGTCACGCAGGGCCCTTTAACCAGGTACAAGACAGATGGGATGCTTTTTGCCACAAGGACAGGTTCTATATTTATGAAAGGAGTTTGTGTAATCCTAAAGAGCCATTTAAAGCCCACGTCAGCCTTACAATTTATCAGATCCACCTTGGATTCACCATCCCAATTGGCTAAATACATTTCTCCAAAATGTCAGCAAAAAAAAACCTCTCTGTTTCATTCATCCCGATTTGTGAGTCTCATATGGTTGTTCTTGGAAATATTTCACCTTAATATAGTGACAGTAACTCTTGATCAGCATGAAGAATTCTAAATCTTTAGCAGAAGTCTTTTGATTTAGAAATGATTCATCTCCCCGCCTGGTACAGGAAGAGTTACGGGGAGAATGGGGGAACCGAGCAGAACTCTGTCCGAGCCGAGCCGTCTATTTGTTCTCTGATCTCCAAATATAAAAGTCACATTTTTCCTGGTTTTATGACCAGTGAGGAGAGGATGGGTATTTGGCTGGAGAGAACACATTGTATTTGTTGGAGGATAAATAAAGGATTCTTCAACCTTGAAAGCTGAATATTATGTTTCTGTGCCGCAGAAAGACCCATAATTCAATACTGCTGCAGGCTGAGCAAGAGAGAGAATGGAGGGGGAGGGGAAGAAAAAGGAGAGGGGGGAGGGGGATACAAAGAGAGGGGGATACAAAGGAGGGGGAGAAAGAAGGACAAGAGAGAGGGCGGGGGAGAAAAAGCATGGTGAGAAAATTGAGAGGGAGGGGTGAAAAAGAGAAGTTGGAGGGGAGATACAAAGAGAAGGCAGAGGGATACAAAGAGGGGGGGGGGGATAGAAGGAGGGGGAGCAAAAGAGAGATGGTAAAATTGAGAGGGGGGAAAGAAGAGAGAGAAGGAAGGGATACGCAGATACAGAGAAGAAGAGAAGAAAAAGAAAGGGGGGGGGGGTGATAGAGGAAGGTAGGGGCGGAAAAAGATTGGGAAGTAAACAGAGAGAATGAGAAAGAAAGAAGGAGAGGGAAAGAAATAAAAAAAAATAGACAATTAAAGAAAGAGGCTTACAGAAGGAGAGAGCAAAGACAGAAAGGGGAAGAGAAAATGAAAGGGAGGGGGAGAGAAAGAGAAAAACGAAAAGAGGAGAAGAGATAGACAAAGATGGGGATAAGAAAGAGTACAAGAAAGAGGGGAAGAGAGACGAGAATGAGAAACACAAACAGAGGGGAAGAGAAAGAGAGAAATAGAGAAAGAGGAAGAGAATGAGAAACACAAATAGAGGGGAAGAGATAGAAAAGGAGAGGGGAAGAGAACGAGAAAGAGAGAGCGAGAGTTTGTGGGGCAAAGAGAGGGAAATGGAAAAAAGTGCATAAGTGAAGGGAAAATGGAGAGAGAAGAGAGAAAGGGGAGAAGGGGGGAGAGAGAGGGGGGGGTAAGGGGGGATACAAAAAAAAGAGCAAGATAAAGATGGGGGGGAAATGAAGGGAAGGGGGAGAAAGGGGGGGGGTGGAGAGAGGTGGAGAGGGATACTGAGAAAAAGTGGAAGAGAACAGAGAGGGAGAAAGAGGGGGAGAGGGGGCTGGAGGAAAGAGCAAGAGGATACAATGGGGAAGAATGGAAAAAGAGAGATGGAAAAAAGTTACAAAGTAGAATAGGGAGGAAGAGGGAGGTAGGGGTGAGGTGGGGGTTCTGTGGGGGAAGGGGGGGTAGACTGAAAGAGAGGGAAGAGAGTGATACAGTGGACAGGTAGAAGAGAAAATAGGAAGATACAGAGAGGATGGGGGAATATGAGAAATGGGGGGAGGGGGAGAATGAAGGAGAGAGAGTTGGGGGCGGGCTACAGAACTGAGAGGAGAAAGAGAGGGAAATAAACAGAGGGCGGGGGGGGGGGGGGGGCAGGAGAAAAAAAAGTGAGTAAGAGAAAGGAAATGTGGAAAGAAAAAGACAGAGAGGAGAAAAGAGAAGAGGGGTGAGATGGCTGAAAGATATTGGGGGGGGAGGGGTGGAGAGAAAAAAAAAGGAAGGAGGAGAATAGGGAGCGGCGGGGATGGGAGGAAGAGGAAAGAGGGGAGAATAGGGAATATGTCCAGTTTGCTCCCCCATGTACAGAGCCGGAAGCTCATCCCTACTCTCAGGATCATCAGGTAAAGGAAAAAAAAATGAAAATGGAAGAAAAGCACAAAATGTAACAAGTGGAGCATCAGCTGCTATTTTATTCATTTTTGTTTCTAATTCTGGTCACCTTTCAGGGAATGGGATTCAAATGTTGATATAAAAATAGAGCAGTTGGAGCAGAACGGGGAATCTGCACCACGAAGGATGTTCTCTATATAAATAACTCTGGAACATGTTTTCTTACATGTGTGTTCCCCCGCGGCCAGACACCGGCCTGAACTACCGTGAGGATCTTACACATGGATACACACCTAGACATACAATTCACTGGAGGGATCCGACCGGGAAACAGAAAGACACAAACTGCGAAAGGAGATACACAGGGGACATTCAGAGGTGTGCAGAGTCTAAACATTTCCACATCCTCCGGGAAGGGGGGGGGGGGGTAGAGATAGATGGGGGGGGATTTGTCCCATCCTGACATTTGGGGGGATTTGTACCATCCTGACATTTGGGGGATTTGTCCCGTCCCGACATTTGGGGGGTTACTTGTACTGTCCTGACATTTGGGGGGGATTTGTCCCATCCTGACATTTGGGGGGGATTTGTACTGTCCTGACATTTTGGGGGGATTTGTACCATCCTGACATTTGGGGGGATTTGTACCGTCCTGACATTTGGGGGATTTGTACTGTCCTGACATTTTGGGGGGATTTGTACCATCCTGACATTTGGGGGGGTACTTGTACTGTCCTGATATTTGGGGGGATTTGTACCATCCTGACATTTGGGGGGATTTGTACCATCCTGACATTTGGGGAGATTTGTACCGTCCTGACATTTGGGGGGGATTTGTACTGTCCTGACATTTGGGGGGGATTTGTACTGTCCTGACATTTGGGGGTATTTGTACCGTCCTGACATTTGGGGGGATTTGTACTGTCCTGACATTTGGGGGGATTTGTACTCTCCTGACATTTGGGGGTATCTGTACTGTCCTGACATTTGGGGGGATTTGTACCGTCCTGACATTTGGGGAGAATTGTACCATCCTGACATTTGGGGGGGATTTGTACCATCCTGACTTTTGGGGGTATTTGTACTCGCCTGACTTTTGGGGGATTTGTACTGTCCTGACATTTTGGGGGGTTGTACCATCCTGACATTTGGGGGGATTTGTACTCTCCTGACATTTGGGGGGATTTGTACTGTCCTGACATTTGGGGGGGATTTGTACTGTTCTGACATTTGGGGGGGGGGATTTTTACTGTTCTGACATTTGGGGGGATTTGTACCGTCCTAACATTTGGTGGGTTGTGATGGGAGTGACTTTTGGGGGTGGGGGGACCCCTGGTATTCCTTTTATGTGTAAGCCACTCTGTGCCTGTTAGGGGTACAGGGTGATCTGTCCTGATATTGTGTAGACATGTTTAGGTGGAGTGGGGGGTTGTTCATTGTTCACTGCCACGTGGTGTATCCCATTGTTCTATTGTGTGTCTTGCTTGCCGGCAAACTATTATGGGATGCATGTGTTCCTGTATTGTCTACTGCCATGTGGTGTATCCTATTGTTCTATTATGTGTCTTGGTTTGGTGGGGGGTGTTTCCGGCAGCCCTTCCCCCTGATGGGACAGCCTGATGATGTGTTTCCTGTTACTGGTTGTATTTCCCCGCCCTGTGTATATATCTTGTGTTTGTGTTAAAATAAAGCAGTTTTACTTCCTGTCTTAAGAAGAGTCTGGTGCTGTCTATTTTCTGTTTGGTCAGCGGTGGTGTCCGTGGATCTGTGTTTGGACAGGGAAGCGAGAATTTAACGGAAATACCCGAGTGCAGACTGGGTCCGGTTCCGTTACAGTTGGGTTGTACTATCCTGACATTTGAGGGGGACTTGTACTGTCCTGACATTTGGGGGGATTTGTACTGTCCTGACATTTGGGGGGGAATTTGCACTTTCCTGACATTTGGGGGGATTTGTACTGTCCTGACATTTGGGGGATTTGTACCGTCCTAACATTTGGGGGATTTGTACCGTCCTGACATTTGGGGGTACTTGTACTGTCCTGACATTTGGGGGGATTTGTACCGTCCTAACATTTGGGGGATTTGTACTGTCCTGACATTTGGGGGGATTTGTACTGTCCTGACATTTGGGGGGGAATTTGCACTGTCCTGACATTTGGGGGATTTGTACCATCCTAAAATTTGGGGGATTTGTACCGTCCTGACATTTGGGGGTACTTGTACTGTCCTGACATTTGGGGGGATTTGTACCGTCCTGACATTTGGGGGTATTTGTACCGTCCTGGCATTTTGGGGGGATTTGTACAGTCCTGACATTTGGGGGGATTTGTACTGTCCTGACATTTGGGGGGATTTGTACCGTCCTGACATTTTGGGGGGATTTGTACTGTCCTGACATTTTGGGGGATTTGTACAGTCCTGACATTTGGGGGGATTTGTACTGTCCTGACATTTGGGGGATTTGTACCGTCCTGACATTTTGGGGGGATTTGTACCGTCCTGACATTTGGGGGGATTTGTACCGTCCTGACATTTTGGGGGGATTTGTACCGTCCTGACATTTGGGGGGATTTGTACTGTCCTGACATTTTGGGGGGATTTGTACCGTCCTGACATTTTGGGGGATTTGTACCGTCCTGACATTTGGGGGGATTTGTATTGTCCTGACATTTGGGGGGATTTGTACTGTCCTGACATTTGGGGGGATTTGTACCGTCCTGACATTTGGGGGGGATTTGTACCGTCCTGACATTTGGGGGGATTCGTACCGTCCTGACATTTGAGGGGGATTCGTACTGTCCTGACATTTGGTGGGGATTTGTACCCTCCTGACATTTGGGGGGAATTGTACCATCCTGACATTTGGGGGGATTTGTACCGTCCTGACATTTGGGGGGATTTGTACCGTCCTGACATTTGGGGGATTTGTACCGTCCTGACATTTGGGGGGATTTGTACCGTCCTGACATTTGGGGGGGATTTGTACTGTTCTGACATTTGGGGGGGATTTGTACTGTCCTGATATTTGGGGGGGATTTGTACTGTCCTGACATTTTGGGGGATTTGTACAGTCCTGACATTTGGGGGGATTTGTACTGTCCTGACATTTTGGGGGGATTTGTACCGTCCTGACATTTGGGGGGATTTGTACCGTCCTGACATTTTGGGGGGATTTGTACCGTCCTGACATTTGGGGGGATTTGTACTGTCCTGACATTTTGGGGGGATTTGTACCGTCCTGACATTTTGGGGGGATTTGTACCGTCCTGACATTTGGGGGGATTTGTACCGTCCTGACATTTGGGGGGGATTTGTACTGTCCTGACATTTGGGGGGGATTTGTACTGCCCTGACATTTTCAGGCCTCGTGAACTGAGATCAGCCATCAGTATATCAGGATTGATCAATTTTCTCTAACTTTCTATGACTTTCCTACAGACTAAATAATAAACACTGATTTGGGTAATATTTCCCAAAAATGTAGCAGAATACATTTTGGTCTAAATTTATGAAGAAAGATGCAAAATTTTATAAGATAAACTAAGAAAAACGTGTTTTGTTTTTCAAAATTTTATGCACTTTTTAACTTACATAGTAAAAAAAATTAAAAAACCCAGTGGTGATTAAATACCACCAAAAGAAAGCTCTATTTGTGTGAAATTAAAAATAAATAAAATAAATAAATTATAAATTAAATGATATAAATTGCGTGAAATAAATACATTTCAGTTGGGTACAGTGTTGCATGACCGATCAATTGCCAGTTACAGTAGCACAGTGCTGAATAGCAAAAAAAAAAAATGCCCTGGTCATGAAGGGGGTAAAACCTTTCGAAGGTGAAGTGGTTAAAAACAACATCAATTACCTTGAACCCTTTCATACGTTTTTGGCCAAAAAAAAGAGCAGAAGCATATAAAAGGCAGAAACAGATGAACTGTCTACTCAAAACAAGAAGAAAAAAACAATGTAACAGTCAAGTTAAATATGACTTTCTGGTAAACGTTACAATAACCCAAAATGATCACTCCCAGAAAATATAACCCGCTGGTGATAGAGAGCAGCGAGAAGCTGAGAGAGATTTATTCCGAGTAATAACTGGGCTGGGGTACAAACTGCTGTATGTAGTGCGGTTCATCATCATTTACATCTACAGATTACATTCGGCAATAGAGACAAGTGTCTATGTACCGGCAGTCTGGATTCCTCATCTCTGAACCCTCAACATATTGAGCCGGAGATGACAACACACACGTTTTTCATGCAAGGAAACAATGACATTACATGTAACGAAAGACAGATAATTCACTTGTAACATTTACCATCAGGGATGCCGTCTTTGTAATTGTAGAATATGGAACCTGTCACTCTGGTATCAGTCAGAGATCACACCTTAGGTATGGATAATGAAAATTCATATCTTTTCTCAGCCCACCACTAGTTTTCTTTGCCAGTGGTGCATTGCGGGAAAGGGTATAAATATCTGAGACTGGTTGAAGCAAGCTTCTAAAGAAGCAGCTCCATCACATGCACCCTCCCAAGATTAGAGCCTGGGGAGGGTGCATGTAATGGAGCTGCTTCTTTAAGTCTGCCTGCCTGAAGAGGACAAAATGTAATTAGGCCTGGTGCAGTTGATCTTCAATGAAGGCAAGACAGAGTCCCATGGAGGTTGGTTGACTCTTCTGCAGAAGATTAGGAACAGGATGGAGTCCCATTGAGGGTGGTTGAGTCTCCTGGAGAAGATTAGAAACAGAATGAAGCTCTATAGAGGTTTCTTGACTCTCCTGGAGAAGATTAGGAACAGGATGGAGTACCATGGAGGTTGGCTGCCTCTTCTGGAGAAGATTAGGAACAGGATTGGGTTCCATAGAGGTTGGCTGACTTTCCTGCAGAAGATTAGGAACAGGATGGAGTCCCATGGAGGTTAATTGATTCTCCTGCAGAAAATCAGGAACAGGATGGAGGCCCATGTATGTTGGTTGACTCACCTACAGAAGATTAGAAACAGGATGGAGTCCCATGGAGGTTGGTTGACTCTCCTGCAGAAGATTAGGAACAGGATGGAATCCCATGGAGGTCAACTGACTCTCCTGCAGAAGACTAGGAAAAGGATGGAGAACCATGAAAGTGGGCTGACTCTCTTGCAGAAAATCAGAAAGAGGATGGTGTCCCATGGAGGTTAGTTGAGAAGATTAGGAACAGGATTGGGTTCCATATAGGATGGCTGACTCTCCTGCAGAAGATTAGGAACAGGATGGAGTCCCATGGAGGTTGGTTGACTCTCCTGCAGAAGATTATAAACAGGTTGGAGTCCCATGGAGGTTGGTTGACTCTCCTGTTGAAGATTAGGAACAGGATGGGGTCCCATGGAGGTTGGTTGACTCCCCTGCAGAAGATTAGAAACAGGTTGGAGTCCCATGGAGGTTGGTTGACTCTCCTGGCAAAGATTAGGAACAGGATGGAGTCCCATGGAGGTTGGTTGACTCCCTAAAGAATATTAGGAATAAGATGGAGTCCCATGGAGGTTACCTGACTCTCCTGCAGAAGATTAGGAACAGAATGGAATCCCATGGAGGTTAGTTGACTCTCCTGCAGAAGGCTAGGAACCGGATGGAGTTCCATGGAAGTTAGTTTACTCTCCTGCAGAATATTAGGAACAGGATTGGGTTCCATAGAGGTTGGCTGACTCTCCTGCAGAAGATTAGGAAAAGGATGGAGTCCCATGGAGGTTGGTTGATGCTCCTGGAGAAAAAAGATGCTGTTACCACTGGTGATTGCTAAAGAGTTTTAACACAGGAGTGTTGGTCTCAACTTTTGAAGGCTCTTTGCGCTGTGTTGTGACGTGTGAAGTGATTAAGTTCTGCTAAAGTCCTGAGCATCTGCAAAGCTAACCCTCTCCCATGGATGGTGAGTAATAAAATCCCTTTTGTGTTTTACCTAAATGTGGTTGACCCATCTGCCTTTGTGTCACACTATGCCTACGTAATCTACCACTGTGGTAGATGTCAGCCTGCTCTTCCTCTGGGGTTTACCACTATGATTCCAGGGGTCAGAGAGGTGCTACATTTTTTTTTGCCCTCTTACCTGGTTTCTTGGGTTATCCTCAAAATACATGGGAATTCCAGTGAGATGTCTGGCACACAGGAATGTGCATGAGCATGGTATTTCCTATAGAATGGTGATCAGGTGCACATGCTTGCAGGCAGTGAATCCAGAGTCCCCTTTAGTGCCAGACAGTCTGTTTAAGGGACCAGTGCTGTTCCTGTGTCCTGCTTGCATCCTGTGTTTGATCTCCGTTGCTTGTTACAGACCTGACCCTGGCTCCAGCTCATACTTCTGCCCACCTGTTCCTGACCGTGGCTCTGCTCTTGACTACGCTCCTGTCTATGTTTCTGTTCCTCATTGCCTGGTCGCTGCTGACCTTGGCTACCCCTGTGCCCATGCTTCTATCTCTGATTGTGCTCCACTCTGCTTCTGAGTGCATGCCCTGGCCATAATCCACATCAGCTCTAATCATCACAAAGTGTTGCTGTCTCAAGCCTGCTGGGAGCTCTGACAAGTCGGTCATCCAAAACCTGCAGAGCATGATGTGGAGTGCCCCTTTAATCTTGGTGGGTCCATCTTGCACAGCATCTGTTCCTGACCTGATGTCCTGCCAGGTCATCTGGGCCTGCATCTCCTACTGAAAGTTCTACTATCAACGCCTGCCGGCATGTTCCTTGTGTCCCTTGGTACCATCTGTTTCACCTTCACTGGGGCCTGGGCTGGAGATACAAGAGAGGCCAACCTCGTCATTTCAGTTTCCTATCAGGTACGTGACACACATACTCACACATAGGTGAGCACATATACAGTAATGAATCCCGAGCAGACATGTTTGAGCTTCCAGTCCTCAGTGGCCAAGGAGCCATTGCTGTCTGTCCTACTGCCTTTAGTCGCATCCCAAAGCGAAGCTAAACCCACAAAACTCCTCGTGTTGGGTTTATTTTGGCATGTAAGAAAGCTCAACACACAGGTAAACATCCACAGATAATACCGCGTGAAACAAACAAGAATAAAGACGTTGCCGGCATTAAAAAAAAAATTGTGTTTCCATTTCAGAAAGGAGATGGCCTCTAATATAGAGCAGATGGCTCATCCCCTTGTAATTGTGTTACGATTTAATTGTTCCTACTCTCAGCAGGCCAAGAATTAGTACTGCATGATATTTCAAAAATGGAACAATTTCAAATTGTAGCTCTACTCTACCTCTCCATGGATTACAAGTGGCTTTCAATGGCTTTGTGTCTTGATTACTCCTCGCCGTTCGCTGCATTGTTAATGCTACTTCCATATATTGGTTCACAAAACAGGGACGGGGAAAGGGGGGGGGGGGGGCGAGGACGAAGAATCGACACAAATCCGGGAGACGGGATTATTCCCCCTCCAAAGAACAATCAGTTTTTGGATTGATACACAATGATACAATTGTTACCATCTAGTGTCATGATCTGGAATTGATCCTTGCTCCCTATCTCCGAGGGATAACGTGGAGAGGTCCACTCTTCTCTTCATGGTAATGTCATCTGCCCAAGGATTTGGCATCCAGCATTTATTTATTTCTTCTACTGGAGATGATTTAGAAAAAAAAACAACAGATCTTAAAGCTGAACTCCGGACATCTTCATGACTTGTTATAGCACAAATAGACTTCTAACAGGAACGTCCATAGTCCATAGTCCATAGGAATTGATCCCTGCTCCCTATCTCTGAGGGATAACATGGAGAGGTCCACTCTTCTCTTCATGGTCATGTCATCTGTCCAACGATTTGGCATCCAACATTTATTTATTTCTTCTACTGGAGATGATTTAGAAAAAAACAAATCTTAAAGCTGAACTCCGGACATCTACATGACTCGTTATATCACACGTAGACTTCTAACAGGGATGTCCATAGTCTATAGTCCATAGGAATTGATCCTTGCTCCCTATCTCCGAGGGATAACGTGGAGAGGTCCACTCTTCTCTTCATGGTAATGTCTTCTGTCCAAGCCCACAGTTCTTAAGGTCCCTGGGGTCTTTTTCCGTAGTTGCCCCGCAGCCAGGTATACAGTAGGGGTCACTTCTTTGGCTCAATGAATAGTCTAGGGGTATGGTTTTTTGATGTTTTATTGTAGGACTTGAACTTGGATAGGTTCGGGGTAACTGAAGGATACTCCAGGATAGGTTCAGGGTAACTGAAGGATACTCCAGGACAGGTTTGGGGTAACTGAAGGATAATCCAGGACAGGTTCGGGGTAACTGAAGGATAATCCAGGATAGGTTCAGGGTAACTGAAGGATACTCCAGGACAGGTTTGGGGTAACTGAAGGATACTCCAGGACAGGTTTGGGGTAACTGAAGGATAATCCAGGACAGGTTTGGGGTAACTGAAGGATAATCCAGGACAGGTTCGGGGTAACTGAAGGATACTCCAGGACAGGTTCGGGGTAACTGAAGGATAATCCAGGATAGGTTCAGGGTAACTGAAGGATACTCCAGGACAGGTTTGGGGTAACTGAAGGATACTCCAGGACAGGTTTGGGGTAACTGAAGGATAATCCAGGACAGGTTCGGGGTAACTGAAGGATACTCCAGGACAGGTTCGGGGTAACTGAAGGATACTCCAGGACAAGTTCGGGGTAACTGAAGGATACTCCAGGATAGGTTTGGGTTAACTGAAGAATACTCCAGGATAGGTTTGGGTTAACTGAAGAATACTCCAGTAACATTTGCAGCACCTTGAGGACACTAAGGGCACTCCCCCCCCCCTTTCTGCCCAAGCCAATTTTTAGCTTTCACCATTTTCACACTTTGAATGACAATTGCGCGGTCATGCAACACTGTACCCATATGACATTGCTATCATTTCTTTTCACACAGATAGAGCTTTCTTTTGGTGGTATTTAATCTCCGCTGTTTCTTTTTATTTTTTTGCTAAATAAACAAATAAAAATGTCTAAAATTTCTGTTATAAAATGTTGCTAAGAAATAATCTTTCTTCATAAATTTAGGCCAAAATTTATTCGGCTCCATTTCTTGGGTGAAAAATAACCCAAATCAGGGCTTATTATTTAGCCTGGAAAGTTATAGAGTCCACAAACTATGGGATATATATATGAAAATCGATCGATCCTGATGTACTGACGGCCGAACTAATTTCTTGAGGCTCGAAAACGCCTGGGCAGTACAAATCCCTCTCAAATAAGGATAGTACAAATCCCCCCCCCCCCACAAAAAAAAATGTCAGTACAGTACAAATCTCCCCCCCCCCCCCCCCCCAAGTGTCAGGACAGTACAAATCACCCCCCCCACAAAAAAATGTCAGGAAAGTACACATGCCCCCCAAATGTCAGGAGAGTACAAATCCGCCCCAAATGTCAGGACAGTACAAATCCCCCCAAATGTCAGAACAGTACAAATCCTCCCCAAAATGTCAGGACAGTACAAATTCCCCCAAATGTCAGGACAGTACAAATCCCCCAAATGTCAGGACAGTACAAATCCCCCCAAATGTCAGGACAGTACAAATTCCCCCCAAATGCCAGGAGAGCTCAAATCTCCCCCAAATTCCAGGACAGTACAAATTCCCCCAAATGTCAGGACAGTACAAATCCCCCCAAATGTCAGGACAGTACAAATCCCCCCAAATGCCAGGATGGTACAAATCCCCCCAAATGCCAGGATGGTACAACTACCCCCAAATGTCAGGACAGTACAACCCCCCCCCCCCCCCCAAATGTCAGGACAGTACAAATCCTCCCCAAATGTCAGGATGTCAGGACGTCAGGACAGTACAAATCCCCCCAAATGTCAGGACAGTACAAATAACCCCCAAATGTCAGGACAGTACAAATCCCCCCAAATGTCAGGGCAGTACAGATATCCCCCAAATGTCAGGACAGTACAAATCCCCCCAAATGTCAGGACGGTACAAATCCCCCCTGTAACGTACATGTGACATAAATGTACAGATTTGAGTAAATAATATGTGATCAGTGGCAATATGTAATCATAACCTTAGGGGCATTCCATTGTCATTAAAGATGTATATTCAGCCAGAGGTATTCAGACAGGAGCTCATCAATTAGAGCTCATCAATTGGCATCTGAAAAGCCCGGCTTCCTCTGGAAGTGACACCTTTGTGCTAAATAAGGTTTTGTCACCTTCTGGGGAAACCTGTTTAGGAGGAAGTGGCTCCAGACATTTCGGCTTCATGACAACAGGAAGCTAAAAGAATATTCATCCATCAAAAGGGGTATGTTTGATCTCTCATAAAAGCTAAAATATTAGTTGCAGAGAGATGAACATACTCCCTTCTGTTTGGGCACTCTGTAGGCTACATCGACATATAAAAACCGTATTTGTGGTTTAGGTAGAAGGCCAGGAAAATGCAGGAAATTGTTAGGTGGCGCTGGAGTGCGACAGTCGAATGGTGTTTGGTACTGTCACGATCGGGCCGATGCGCTGGTGTCGGAAATCCAACCCCCGACTTGGTGTTTCAAGCCGGTCTTAGTCCGATTGAACTTGGGCAGGTCAGCACCCAGAACATCCTGTGGGCAGGTACAGGGGCAGCCCCCATGGTCAATTGGCTGAGGACTAATGTCCCGCCTACGTCCATATCCCCATAAATGGAGTACCCAGGCATTGGGATGTTGTGATTCGTATGGAGCTGGTTGATCGACCAACGGATTGCTGATTCTCCCTGACTTGCTCCAGTCGCAGGGTAAATCCTGGTTAAGTTTTACTTCTGTCTTTTATTCCCTTTTATTTAATAGTGAAGTCATTTGTGTGTCTTCTTGTATTTTTTATAACTTTTTATATTTTGTACATATTTTATGCACCGCCCACTTTCAGGAAATTAAACCTTAAAATTAATAAGTGACTTCTGTGTATTTAAGCTCGGGCTCATATCTCCGGAGAGATTAGATTGTATCGTATTTTAGTGCCTTTAAACGCTTGGTCAAGCTCATTGCCAATCTGTATGCAATTGCACTGTGTGTAGGCAGATTGCATGCAGATTGTAAAAGTTTACAGATCGGCCAGACGGAGATCTGTGTGTGTGGGGTGTCCCAGCAGACCGTTCTGCGGCTAAACTGTTGGGTGGTGGTTAAACTGTTGGGTGGTGGTAGGCTACCTTTTGTGGTGTGTCTGGTGCGGGGGGGGGTGGACAGTGGAAGGGTGATTAACACCGGGGTTCAAGCTGTAGGTAGCTGGAGGGACTCTAGAAGGGTGTGATTACTAAGCTGGTCCTCAACTCTAATCAGTGCACCAGATTGTATATACGATTTGTATCTGCCAGTGTGTGGTCGACCAGCTGGATTGAAATGGAGTCTCCATCTGGTGGTGGCCAAAAGGTAGTGCAGGCTGTGGAAGTGCGTCACGGCTGATCTTATATACGGTTTAATATATTCAAAGTTAAGCCCCCTTTATTCCTCTTACCCCAAGTCATGGCCGCACGTGCGCGCGACGGTTAGCTAGTCGCTGTGAGCGTGGCGTGACAGATTTGGTCGTGACACCCCCCCAAATGTCAGGAGACTACAAATCCCCCCCCCAAATGACCCCTTTTTGGAAAGTGGACACTCTGAGGAATGCAGTCAGAGGCATGGAAAGTTTTTGTTTGTCATAATTAGAGATGAGCGAATCGAACTTGGCGAAGTGGAATTCGTTTCGAATATTAGGAAAAATTCGATTCGCACCGAATCCGAAAATTAGCAAACTTCGGATGCACGAATCGAATTTTTCCCGATCGGCCGATTTTCATCCCTTCTAAAGCCGGCAAAAAGTGTCCCTGCAGAGAGCTCCGCTATTTCTGACAGTTCTCTGACAGTTCCTTCACATTTACAGCGGTTGAAACATTGTATCTATTTGTTTCCATTTAGGATACAGATGTTTTTATTCAGAAACAAATAGATACAATGTTTCAACCGCTGTAAATGTGAAGGAACTGTCAGAGAACTGTCAGAAATAGCGGAGCTCTCTGCAGATACACTTTTTGCTGTACTGGAATTCTTCTTATTTTCATCCTACTTCTTCTTCTTCTTCTTCTTCTTCATCCTCATCCTCTTCTTCTTCTTCTTCTTCTTCATCCTCATCCTCTTCTTCTTCTTCTTCATCCTCATCCTCTTCTTCTTCTTCTTCTTCATCCTCATCCTCTTCTTCATCCTCATTCTCTTCTTCTTCTTCTTCTTCTTCTTCTTCTTCTTCTTCTTCTTCATCATCTTCTTCTTCTTCTTCTTCTTCATCCTCATCTTCTTCTTCTTCTTCTTCTTCATCCTCATCTTCTTCTTCTTCATCCTCATCTTCTTCTTCTTCTTCACCCTCATCTTCTTCTTCTTCATCATCCTCATCCTCTTCTTCTTCTTCCTCATCTTCTTCTTCTTCATCATCTTCTTCATCTTGTTCTTCTTCATTATCTTCTTCTTCTTCTTCTTCTTCATCTTCTTCATCTTCTTCTTCATCTTCTTCTTCTTCTTCTTCTTCTTCATCTTCTTCATCATCTTCTTCTTCATCATCTTCTTCTTCATCATCTTCTTCATCATCATCTTCTTCATCATCTTCTTCTTCATCTTCTTCTTCTTCATCCTCATCTTCTTCTTCTTCTTCATCCTCATCCTCTTCTTCTTCTTCTTCTTCCTCATCCTCTTCTTCTTCTTCTTCTTCTTCATCTTCTTCTTCATCTTCTTCATCTTCTTCTTCATCTTCTTCCTTTTCTTCTTCCTCTTCTTCTTCATCCTCATCTTCTTCTTCTTCTTCATCCTCCTCATCTTCTTCTTCTTCTTCTTCATCCTCATCTTCTTCTTCTTCTTCATCCTCATCTTCTTCTTCTTCTTCATCCTCACCTTCTTCTTCTTCTTCATCCTCATCTTCTTCTTCTTCTTCTTCTTCATCCTCATCTTCTTCTTCTTCATCTTCTTCTTCATCTTCTTCTTCTTCATCTTCTTCTTCTTCATCATCTTCTTCTTCATCATCTTCTTCTTCATCTTCTTCTTCTTCATCATCTTCTTCTTCATCATCTTCTTCTTCATCTTCTTCTTCTTCATCTTCTTCTTCATCTTCTTCTTCATCTTCATCTTCTTCTTCTTCTTCTTCTTCTTCTTCATCTTCTTCTTCATCTTCTTCTTCTTCATCTTCTTCATCTTCTTCATCTTCTTCTTCTTCATCTTCTTCGTCGTGCCCCGTGACTGCCCAAATGAGTGAAGTGTGCGGTGATTCTAAGATGGACGGCACTCATCTGCATGTCATACTGACTGACAGTATTATTTCTCTTCCCCAGCAGACTCCAAGGGCATTTAAATTAAAGGTACAGTGTTCTGCACTAATATAAAGGCTCTCTGAAGCCTAGAAACCCTTTTAATAGGTTAAATTTGCAGCGAATAAATTCGCATTGAATCGAATTTCTCCCGCAAATTTGGCGAATCAGCCGAATCGAATTTTTGAATAATTCGCTCATCTCTAGTCATAATGTTTGGAAAAATAAAGAAATTAAAGAAAGCGAATTCCCATTTTGGTGAATAGATATTCCTGGGGATTTAGACTGAGGTATGGTGAGTTTATGTCACACTTTTGTGGAAAATGAAAAAAATTTAATCAAATGTTTTTTTTCACAGTTTTTTTTACACACCAGAGCAGTACAGAGTCATCCTATAACTGGTGTGCTGGAGATCAAAGTCGCTGACTGGTAGACAGGATGTAAAATACATTTTATATATATATATTTTTTTTATTATTTAATAATAACACACTGTAACCAGAGCAATAACCTGTTACCATAGTAACATTATGACATTGTAATACTCCAGGGAAGTGATTAGGATTTTTGTTACACACTATGATTGCTTATAGCACTGACCCCAATGTAAGGGACATTCTTCCCACTGACCCCCAATGTAAGGGACATTCTTCCCACTGACCCCCCAATGTAAGGGACATTCTTCCCACTGACCCCCAATGTAAGGGACATTCTTCCCACTGACCCCCAATGTAAGGGACATTCTTCCCACTGACCCCCCAATGTAAGGGACATTCTTCCCACTGACCACCAATGTAAGGGACATTCTTCCCACTGACCCCCAATGTAAGGGACATTCTTCCCACTGACCCCCAATGTAAGGGACATTCTTCCCACTGACCCCCAATGTAAGGGACATTCTTCCCACTGACCCCCAATGTAAGGGACATTCTTCCCACTGACCCCCAATGTAAGGGACATTCTACCCACTGACCCCCAATGTAAGGGACATTCTTCCCACTGACCCCCAATGTAAGGGACATTCTTCCCACTGACCCCCAATGTAAGAGACATTCTTCCCACTGACCCCCAATGTAAGGGACATTCTTCCCACTGACCACCAATGTAAGGAGCATTCTTCCCACTGATCACCAATGTAAGGGACATTCTTCCCACTGACCACCAATGTGAGGGACATTCTTCCCACTGACCCCCAATGTAAGGGACATTCTTCCCACTGACCCCCAATGTAAGGGACATTCTTCCCACTGACCACCAATGTAAGGGACATTCTTCCCACTGACCACCAATGTGAGGGACATTCTTCCCACTGACCCCCAATGTAAGGGACATTCTTCCCACTGATCACCAATGTAAGGGACATTCTTCCCACTGACCACCAATGTAAGGGACATTCTTCCCACTGATCCCCAATGTAAGGGACATTCTTCCCACTGACCCCCCCAATGTAAGGGACATTCTTCCCACTGACCCCCAATGTAAGGGACATTCTTCCCACTGACCACCAATGTAAGGGACATTCTTCCCACTGATCACCAATGTAAGGGACATTCTTCCCACTGACCCCCAATGTAAGGGACATTCTTCCCACTGACCCCCAATGTAAGGGACATTCTTCCCACTGACCACCAATGTAAGGGACATTCTTCCCACTGATCACCAATGTAAGGGGCATTCTTCCCCCTGACCCCCAATGTAAGGGGCATTCTTCCCACTGATCACCAATGTAAGGGACATTCTTCCCACTGATCACCAATGTAAGGGACATTCTTCCCACTGACCCCCAATGTAAGGGACATTCTTCCCACTGACCCCCAATGTAAGGGACATTCTTCCCACTGACCCCCAATGTAAGGGGCATTCTTCCCACTGATCACCAATGTAAGGGACATTCTTCCCACTGATCACCAATGTAAGGGACATTCTTCCCACTGATCCCCCAATGTAAGGGACATTCTTCCCACTGATCCCCAATGTAAGGGACATTCTTCCCACTGACCACCAATGTAAGGGACATTCTTCTCACTGACCACCAATGTAAGGGACATTCTTCCCACTGACCCCCAATGTAAGGGACATTCTTTCCACGGACCCCCAATGTAAGGGACATTCTTCCCACTGACCCCCAATGTAAGTGACATTCTTCCCACTGACCACCAATGTAAGGGACATTCTTCCCACTGACCCCCCATGTAAGGGACATTCTTCCCACTGACCCCCAATATAAGGGACATTCTTCCCACTGATCACCAATGTAAGGGACATTCTTCCCACTGACCCCCAATGTAAGGGACATTCTTCCCACTGACCACCAATGTGAGGGACATTCTTCCCACTGACCCCCAATGTAAGGGACATTCTTCCCACTGACCCCCAATGTAAGGGACATTCTTCCCACTGACCACCAATGTAAGGGACATTCTTCCCACTGACCCCCAATGTAAGGGACATTCTTTCCACTGACCGCCAATGTAAGGGACATTCTTCCCACAGACCCCCAATGTAAGGGACATTCTTCCCACTGACCCCCAATGTAAGGGACATTCTTCCCACTGACCCCCAATGTAAGGGACATTCTTCCCACTGACCCCCAATGTGGGGTACATTCTTCCCACTGACCCCCAATGTAAGGGACATTCTTCCCACTGATCACCAATGTAAGGGACATTCTTCCCACTGACCCCCAATGTAAGGGACATTCTTCCCACTGACCCCCAATGTAAGGGACATTCTTCCCACTGACCCCCCAATGTAAGGGACATTCTTCCCACTGATCACCAATGTAAGGGACATTCTTCCCACTGATCACCAATGTAAGGGACATTCTTCCCACTGATCACCAATGTAAGGGACATTCTTCCCACTGACCCCCCATGTAAGGGACATTCTTCCCACTGACCCCCCAATGTAAGGGACATTCTTCCCACTGACCCCCAATGTAAGGGACATTCTTCCCACTGACCCCCAATGTAAGGGACATTCTTCCCACTGACCCCCAATGTAAAGAGCATTGTAAAGGCATCCTCCATGCTGTACAATGTCCAGGATAGCTTAGGGGAATCTACTTCCAAATGGACGTTCCAGGGAGACCTCTTTACTCAACTTTTTCATGCACCTATGTTTGGCTGTTTAGGATCAGAGGACCAATTACTGTTGGGGGGAGGGGGCGCTACTGAAGAATCTAGGGCCACAAATAGTTGGTTTTCAAGGATCTGTAGTCAATAGGAGGTCTCCACTGAAAAATCTAGAGCCACCAAGATGTGGTCTTCAAGAATCCATTCTCATTGGGAGGTTTCTGATGAAGAATCCAAGGCCCACCGTATTTGCTCTTAATTAATCTGTTGTCATTGGGAGGCCATGTCTGAGAAATCTGTATCTGTCATAATCTGCTCTTAAAGGATCTACGGCGATCGGGAACCTGCTACTGGATCACTAGGCCCACCATCAATGTGGCTATCATTTTTCCGTGTCAGTACATTGGTGACTACAGAGCTGGTCACCACTAGGAAGCATAAGGAGAGCCAGGTCTTTTTTTCCCTCAGATAATAGGTGCAGGTACTCCCCCCTTCCAAGTCACCCCTCATCTCAGCCCCCTACCCACCTCAGAGTATTGTCCCTTGGTTCCACCCCCTACCCACTTCTCAGAACTGCCCCTTCATTTTGTGGTGCTAAGTCATTTGTATGGATTTTGTTCCTAGATTGTTACTGTCTTGTCTCATGTACTGTCCCCACTATAATGTACAGCGCTGAGCAAACCTTCTGCCGCCATATAAATCCTGTATAATAATAATAATAAGAAGAAAAGCAGAAAAATACAGTAGATCCCCCAGCAGCCAGCAACAACAGGAACAACCCACTCTATCAACAATAGATTCCTTCCACACCAAAACACCTCCCCTTGCCAGCAACAATAGATCACCACTAACAACAATAGATCTCCCAGCAGCCAACAACAATACACCCCTCACTCCACAGTAGATCACTCAAGCAACAATAGACCCTCGAGCAGCCATGAACAATACACCCCTCACTCAACAGTAGATTACCCAAGCAACAATAGATCCCCCAGTAACAATACAGCCCTTACTCCACAGTAGATTACTCAAGCAACAATAGATCTCCCAGCAGTCAGCAACAATATACCCCTCACTCCACAGTAGATCAATCAAGCAACAATAGATCCCCCAGCAGCCAGCAACAATACACCCCTCACTCCACAGTAGATCACTCAAGCAACAATAGATTCCCCAGCAGCCAGCAACAATACACCCCTCACTCCACAGTAGATCACTCAAGCAACAATAGATCCCCAGCAGACAGCAACAATACACCCCTCTCTCAACAGTAGATCACTCAAGCAACAATAGATCCCCCAGCAACCATACACCCCTTATTCCACAGTAGATCACTCAAGCACCAATAGATCCCCCAGCAGCCAGCAACAATACACCCCTCACTCAACAGTAGATCACTCAATCAACAATAGATCCCCCAGCAGCCAGCAACAATACACCCCTCACTCAACAGTAGATCACTCAAGCAACAATTGAGCCCTCAGCAGCATAACCCCCCTCCCCATGACAATAGATCCCCACCAGCAATAATATACCTGGGCAGCACAGTGGCTAAATGGTCAGCACTTCCCCCTGGCAGTACTCGGGTCGTTGGTTCGAATCCCAGCCACGGCACCTCCTACCTGGAGTTTGCATGTTCTCCCTGTGCCTGCGTGGGTTTCCTCCGGGTACTCCGGTTTCCTCTCACACTCCAAAGACATGCTGGTAGGTGAATTGGATCCTGTCTAAATTGGCCCTAGTCTGTGTATGTATGAATGTGAGTTAGGAACCGTAGATTGTACGCTCCTCGGGGGCGGGGACTGATGTGAATGTACAATATATATGTAAAGTGCTGCGTAAACTGACTATATACTGTAAGTACCTGAAATAAAATAAATAATAAATAAATGCCTCCCCAGCAATAATAGATCTCCTCCTGAAAAAATTTGATCCCCCAGCAGCCAGCATCAATGGACCCGCCAGCACCCCTTGCTATTATATTAGGTGCAGGGGAGGACTGACCATTTCAGCACTCAGGCACTGCCCGAGGGCCCAGGGTCAGTAGGGGGCCCCATGAAATGCCCCTGGTACCTTTTATAAGCTTTTTTGGGTGTCCTTTGAGTGTGGGCAAGGACACAGGGGCCCCATGATCCCCTATTTCCTGGGGGCCCCATGAGTTGCCAGTCCGCCATTTAATAGGTGCCGTAGGTACTGGAACTTGTGTTCCTCCACGTTCCTGCCACAAAAAAAAGCCCCACGGAGAGTCCATTGTATACCAGCAGCCCCCACATGGGGTTAGTCTTGATTTTAGAGGCGCTTTGACACCCAAAACGTGGAACAATGTGACGCCCACCGGTCTCCATCGCGGTTCATTAGCAGACTGGTCCTGTTTGAATGGCATTTAACATCATCAAACGTTTGTAAAGCTGCAGCTTACGGCGGCATTACAGCGCGGCGGCAGATCAGGCGCTTTTCAGTCGTAGTAACAGCTGGCGCTCATCACTTCCAGGAAAGGGTAGATCATATTTTTTGGCACGCTAAAAGTTTTCGTTTTTTATCTTGTCATAAAAGCACACTTAGAGCGCGCATTAAAACGCTCTTTGATGTTTTCCCCGATCCAGGGCTACTAAACAGAGAAAACGGCATCATCATTTCCCGCATTACTTAAAGGGACATTCCTCTGAAAACCCGCTAATCCCCTTCCTGGTCGTGTGACGGCCATCGTACACCGAGAAACCAATGAAATTTACTGTTTTTATTATTATTATTATTATTATTGTTATTGTTATTATTATTATTATTATACAGGATTTATATATTATTATTATACAGGATTTATGGCGCCAACAGTTTGCTCAGCACTTTACAATATAACGGGAGACAATACGGCAACAATACAGTTCAATACAAGAGGGATAGGAGGGCCCTGATCCTGGGAGCTTACAATCTAAGAGGGAGGGGCTAGTGGTACAAAAGGTAGTAACTGTGGGGGATGGACTGGTAGGAGGAGTAGAAGATTCCATTATTAGTTGAGGGCAGGATAGGCTTCCCTGAAGAGATCGGTTTCAGAGATCGCCTAAAAGTGGGCAGAGTAGGCGATTGTCTGATAGCTTGGGGTAGAAAGTTCCAGAGGATGGGGGAGGCTCTGGAGAATGAGCATGGAAGGAGGAGACAAGGGAGCTAGAGAGCAGGAGGTTGTGAGAGGAGCGGAGGGATTTATAATAGAAGATACAAGGAAGTTTGGGCTGCCCTGAGCACCTAGGAGAAGGACATGCGGCAAGGTGGGCTGGAAGGCAGGAGAAGGGTTAAGAATGGGTGAGGAATGGTTTAAAGATATGAGGTAGGGAGGAGGTGGTTATAATTTAGGGAATCTTTGAGGAGGAACGGACAGAAAGATGAGTAGTTTTACCAAGATGGCAGTCTGGTGGGCCGAACTACTCATCTTTCTGTTTGTTCCTCCTCAAAGATTCTCAAACTTTTGCCATTTCGATCATAGCCATGTCCACACTTTTACCAAGATGGCGGTCTGGTGGGCCAAAGTGTGGACATGACTATGATCAAAATGGCAAAAGTTTGAGAATTGAGGTACGGGACTTGGCTTGTTTGTCTTCTGTTGCTCCTGAAACTCTGAGGCTGACTCCATCTTGTGACCGGACCTTGTCTTCTACCTGCCGTTCCGGTACCTCCATCTTGGGACCCAACCTGGAAGGCAGGAGAAGGGTTAAGAATGGGTGGGGAATGGTTTAATGATATGAGGTAGGGAGGAGGTGGTTATAATTTAGAAAATCTTTGAGGAGGACCAGACAGAAAGATGAGTAGTCCGGCCCACCAGACTGCCATCTTGGTAAAAGTGTGGACATGGCTATGATCGAAATGGCAAAGGTTTGAGAATTGAGGTATGGGACTGTCAGGAATGGACTTGCCAGTGGTGGTGAGACTCACCTGCCTTGTGGGCTGCAGTACCAGGGCTGGCCAGCGGGTGCTCTCAGCAACCAGAGGCTCACTCCTGCAATGAGCCATCACCTGAGGCTGATTACAGCAGGTGTATTTAAGGAATGGCCAGGCCTGTGATCAGTGCCTTGGTGTATGTTTCCCATGTGCCCCTGTACCTGCATCCTGTCTGCTTCCTGCCTGATCCTGATTCTGCTTTAATCCTGACTCTGCATGAACTCTGCCTGTCCTGACCTCGGCTATTCCTGACTACGCTTCCGCCTACTCCTTGTACCTTGCCTGCCCGTTTGCTACTGACCCGGCCTGTCTAACTACGTTTAGTATTGTTCTTATTGTTATCTGTTGGAGGTTTGTTTGCACTGCGTTTATGTATTGTTTAGTCTTTAATAAATTGTATTGTTTATACTATACCTGGAGCCTGTGTTTCCCTGTGTCAGTCCACACATTTCTGGTCATACCCGGATCCCTAACAGGGACTCGGCTTCTTTGTCTTCTGTTTGCTCCTGAAACTGAGGCTGAATCCAGCTTGTGACCCAACCTTGTCTTCTACCTGCTGTTCTGGTACCTCCATCTTGTGTGTGACCCAACCTTGTCTTCTACCTGCTGTTCTGGTACCTCCATCTTGTGACCCGACCTTGTCTTCTATCTTCTGTTCTGGTACCTCCACCTTGTGACCCGACCTTGTCTTCTATCTGCTGTTCTGATACCTCCATCTTGGGACCCAACCTAGAAGGCAGGAGAAGGGTTAAGAATGGGTGGGAAATTGAGGAGGAACAGATAGAAAGATGAGTAGTTTGGCCCACCAGACCGCCATCTTGGTAAAAGTGTGGACATGGCTATTATCGAAACGGCAAAAGTTTGAGAATTGAGGTACAGGACTCGGCTTGTCTTCTGTTGCTCCTGAAACTCTAAGGCTGACTCCAGCTTGTGACCCATCCTTGTCTTCTACCTGCTGTTCCGGTACCTCCTTTGCTTCCTTGACACCAACCATAACCTGGCTCTGACTCCACTCCTGGTACCTGTTCTCCATTCGGTGCCTCTGCTGCCAACTTCTACCTGCCTGACCACGCATCTGAGATCCTGCAACTGCCAGCTTGCCTGCTACACAGGGTTCAGCTCTGCTATTCTACTACTAGATGCAAACTGGATTGGAATGACCAACTTGGAACAACCACCTATTTCATCCTCCAGGTTGTCTGCTTTCAGAAAATATATCATGTTTTAACTACCGTATTTTTCGCACCATAAGACGCACTTTTTTCCCCCCAAAAAAGGGGGGAAAATGTCAGTGCGTCTTATGGAGCGAATATGGAGCGGCCGGTCCGGTATTTCCACCGCCGCCGTGTCAGAATACCGGGCCGGCCGCTCAGCTCTGCAGCGGGACCTTATAGAGATGACTGCTGACCTTTGGGGAGGGGGGGGAGCGGGTACCTGAATTTGACAGATACCCGCTCCCACTCCGTGGAGTTGTTCTTTCATCTTACCCGTTCCTCTATCCAGCGGCGCGGTCTTCCCGGCTTCTGTAGTGTGGGCATGACAGCCGGGTGCCAAGTGCGCATGCGCAGGAAGCGGTGCTTTTTGTGAATGGTAAGGCGGCACCTGGGACACATGACAGATCCCAGAAGCTGCCGGACCAATCACAAAGCGCAAGCGCTTCTCGCCCATGCGCACTGGGCACCCGGCTGTCATGCCGAGCGCCATTACAGAAGCCGGGAAGACAGCGCGCGGCTGGATAGAGGAACAGGTAAGATGAAAGAACAACTCCGCGGAAGTGGGAGCGGGTATCTGTCAAATTCAGGTACCTCCCCCCCCTCCCCAAAGGTCAGCAGTCATCCCCTGTACTATCCACAGTCTCTGGTCATCCCTGTGCTCTCCGCAGTCTCTGGTCATCCCCTGTACTGTGTCCGCAGTCTCTGGTCATCTCCTGCACTGTGTCCGCAGTCTCTGGTCATCTCCTGTACTGTGTCCGCAGTCTCTGGTCATCCCCTGAACTGTGTCCGCAGTCTCTGGTCATCCCCTGTACTGTGTCCGCAGTCTCTGGTCATCCCCTGAACTGTGTCTGCAGTCTCTGGTCATCTCCTGTACTGTGTCCGCAGTCTCTGGTCATCCCCTGTACTATGTCCGCAGTCTCTGGTCATCTCCTGTACTATGTCCGTAGTCTCTGGTCATCTCCTGTACTATGTCCGCAGTCTCTGGTCATCTCCTGTACTGTGTCCGCAGTCTCTGGTCATCTCCTGTACTGTGTCTGCAGTCTCTGGTCATCTCCTGTACTGTGTCCGCAGTCTCTGGTCATCCCCTGTACTATGTCCGCAGTCTCTGGTCATCTCCTGTACTATGTCCGCAGTCTCTGGTCATCTCCTGTACTGTGTCCGCAGTCTCTGGTCATCTCCTGTACTGTGTCCGCAGTCTCTGGTCATCTCCTGTACTATGTCCGCAGTCTCTGGTCATCTCCTGTACTATGTCCGCAGTCTCTGGTCATCTCCTGTACTATGTCCGCAGTCTCTGGTCATCTCCTGTACTGTGTCCGCAGTCTCTGGTCATCTCCTGTACTGTGTCTGCAGTCTCTGGTCATCTCCTGTACTGTGTCCGCAGTCTCTGGTCATCTCCTGTACTGTGTCCGCAGTCTCTGGTCATCTCTTGTACTGTGTCCGCAGTCTCTGGTCATCTCCTGTACTATGTCCGCAGTCTCTGGTCACCCCTGTACTATGTCCGCAGTCTCTGGTCATCTCCTGTACTATGTCCGCAGTCTCTGGTCACCCCTGTACTATGTCCGCAGTCTCTGGTCATCTCCTGTACTATGTCCGCAGTCTCTGGTCACCCCTGTACTGTGGCCGCAGTCTCTGATCATCTCTTGTACTGTGTCCGCAGTCTCTGGTCATCTCCTGTACTATGTCCGCAGTCTCTGGTCATCTCCTGTACTGTGGCCGCAGTCTCTGATCATCTCCTGCACTGTCCGCAGTCTCTGGTCATCTCCTGTACTATGTCCGCAGTCTCTGGTCATCTCCTGTACTATGTCTGCAGTCTCTGGTCATCTCCTGTACTGTGTCCGCAGTCTCTGGTCATCTCCTGTACTGTGTCCGCAGTCTCTGGTCATCTCCTGTACTGTGTCTGCAGTCCATTAGTTCAGAATTTTTTTTTCCTGTTTTCTGCCTCTAAAACCTAGGTGCGTCTTATGGTCAGGTGCGTCTTATGGAGCGAAAAATACGGTAATCTTCAAGCCTAAAATGTGTATTTTAAAATGTGTGCAAAAAAAAAAGAAAGAAAAAACAGCGCTGGCATTGAAAGGGTTAATACTGAATCCAGAGGAAGGAAAGAAAAAAAAAACTCTTATAAATTGCCAACCAATTTGCTTTATCGGGGAGAAAACTCCTTTCCTCTTCTCAAAGGCAATCTAATGGCTCCCCAGTCTAACATTCTACAAGGTTTGTCTTTATAATTACAAGTATCTGTTTACAATTTGTGCTGTTAGAAAAAAAATCCTAATTTTTGACCAAATTTCAGAGAAAATTAAGACAGCTGTAAAGGAGCGAGGTATATAAAGAACTTTAAATATACCCCCCCGGAATTATTCATTGGTCATAATTACAATTATTAACGATTTATAGAATTGTGTTTTTATTGTGTACAAAATAATAAAACACCACCCAAGTACATAAAAATGAATAAACAGGATCCTCTTATTAACAACAAGAAGTATATATTTAAAAGCCACAGAAAGCCCAAAATATTGTATCCAACTCAGTCTACGCGTTTTCGTGGTAATTCCGGTTCAGGGGGCTTCCATGGGAATATTGATAACAAATCAAGATCCATCTATAACCTAACACCAACAAATCATCTAATGCTTGGTGGTAAGGCTGGCCATCTTCTTCCCCCTAGTCTGGGGGGGGGGGGAGGCGTACAAAAAAACAGAAAGGGGTAAGACTGCACCCAATTTTGAAGCAAAGGTCCCAAAGGAAAAGCAAATATCAGGTCCACAGAATGGAATACCCACATGGAAGAAAAATATATTTTGAAACGGGCGGACTGACAATTTGGAAACTTGGGCAGGGCCCGGGGTCAGTAGGGGGCCCCATGAGATGCCCTTGGTACCTTTTTCATAGGCTTTTTTGAGTTTGGGCAAGGACACAGGGGCCCCATGATCCCCTATTGCCTGGGGGCCCCATGAGTTGTCAGTCCGCCCCTGTTTTGAAATATATTTTAAAAATATTCTTCCCAAATACATTGACATAGGGCTCGCTCCCCCTACCCAGAAATGCAAAATCACGTGTATATATATATATATATATATATACATATACATACATACATATATACACACACACATGATTTTACGCACCCCTGCTGCCCTGTAGTATAATATCCCATATAGAAGAAAAATATATTTGAAATACTACAATTTTGGCCATATTCAATATATATCTCGCATGTTGAAAAGTGTTTTTATTACAAAATATATGAAAAACATTTTAAAAAATACATTTAAAATATACTGTCTGTCTTTAAAAATACATTTAATCTACATTTAGAATGCATTTCCAAATATATGTAAAAATGACTTTTATATGTTAAAAAAAAAATCTGAAGAACATATTTAAAAAAAAATATATATTTTTTAAATATATATATTTTTAAAAATATATGCTTCAGATTTTTTTCTAACATATAAAAAAGTAATTTTAACATATATTTTTACATGTATTTGGAAATGCATTCCAAGAATGTAGATTTTATTTTTAAAGACAGACAGTATATTTGAAATGTATTTTTAAAAATATTTTTCAGATCTCACTATGATTTGTAATACAATTCAAACCCGTAGCCCGTCTGCTACATGTTGTGTCTGTGTTTGGACTGTAACCTATATTTGTATTCATATCGATCTGCCTTAACTCTTCCAATAAAATTATTTTTGGGAAAAAAATCTATATATTTTTCATATATTTTGTAATAAAAATGCACTTCAGCATCCAATATATATATATATATATATATATATATATATATATATTGTGGCAGTGCGGTGTCCTGCCACAGTCAAACTCCAGTTGAAAACCCTGGATTCTCAACCAGGCAGGTTGAGGGGCTCCAGAGAGTTAATATATTGCAGAGGAAACTGACTTTTCGGTTTCCTCATTTATTTATTAAGTTTGTTTTGGGATCTGGAGCCTGGAGATTTCGAAGAGATCTGGGAGGGATGAAATCTCCAATCCGGGGTCCATGTTTTGAGAACCCCCAGCACACTGATTGCACAGGTGTGTGCAGGCCTTTTTGTAGAGGCCTAACCATAGTTCTGAGCTCCACCCCGGCAGTTAGGAGGACTCCACCCAGGCAGACGGGAGGTCTCTGCCGTGGAGTCAGGTGGGCTACACCTAGGAGAGGTGGAAGCCGGACTAGCTGTGTGCTAGTGCCATACTTTGGGAAGAGTCTGCAGGAGGCAGACTTAAAACTGCGTACAAGCCAGGAGGCTGAATACTGTTCATTTGAATTCGTGTGATGGTGGATACCCCTGCGTGGGAAACCTTTATGTTATTGAACTGTCATTTAAATAAAAGTGGGCAAACAGGCCCTTAAAAAATAAGCGAGTTGCCGTGTGCTTTGAAGAAGCTCTACCACTTGAAGCGAGTTCCCACATATGGTGGAGGATGCGGGCAGAACTAGAGATCCCAGCAAGGAAGTAAGTTCATGTGTTGAACTGTGTTTGGTGCATGACTCTGCACTATCAGTGTGTGCAGGTGAGGAGATCCTGCAAGAGAAAAGGAACTTGCCTTAAAGAGACAGTGCTCCATTGTGTACCTGGACTGTGCAAAAGTGTTGTGGAGTGACTGCAAAGATGGGGCGGTCAAAACTCAAAAAAGAAGCAAGCTTTTCTGAAATGAGAGACAGAGCCCTGTGGCTGGAGGGGTTGTTACCACCAGAACAAGCCCCATACATGGCTGCACAGAGTTTGCCACAGTGGGAAGTGCATGCTGTTGTCCCTGGCAATGCTGGTGAAAGGAAACCAGTTTTCTGTGTGCAGAGTACTAAGCCTGAAAGAGGATGCAGTGTTGGAAGTTCGGCCAAGATACTGCCGCAAGAGCGCTGTTTGCGGTGCAGTGAATGGGGGCACACTGTCTCCAAGTGCCCTTTATCCCAGCTTCCAGTACAAGGTGACAGAACCAGAAAAAGGTCTGGGTATGCAATTGGGAAGCCTGCTTGGAGTTCCAGGAAGGAGCAGCAGGCTGCCCAAAAGTTTCAGAAGAATGTGGTTGCCCATAGCAACACATGTGACTTCAGGCCTGCGGACCCTGTGAGAGAAGTGTCATCTACAGAGGATTGTGGCAACGCAGAGATGAGAGTTCAGCGCATCTGGAGGAACCCACAAATTTCCGCTGGGAGAGTGCCATCTCCCATAGCAACAGGAGAAAGCCTGCCAACCAGGAGAAGGGGCTACAAGGGAGATGTGGTTCCATATCCCAAGAAGGTTGTCGGTGGAACCACATCCTGCCTGGAATGTGGTCAGTTTGGGCATGGTATCTTTACCTGCCCCCGATTATGGAATACCACTGATGAGAGTGCTACTGGGCAAAAGTCTTCATCTGCAAGCCCAGATTCATGTTTAAAAATGTTGGCAGCCACCTCTAGCAACAGTGAGGAAGTACCTGTTGTGCCTACAGGGGGTGCCAAGGAGTCAGAAGTGCCTGCCACAGTATCATCCTGTAGCTGCATGGATGAACTGGCTGGCCAAAGCCAAGCAGAGGAGATGACCGAAAGGATCCAGATCCCACGCACTCAAGTGAAGGTGAAGCCTGTTACAGTGGTGGGTAAGACTGGTACTTTTGAGAAAAATGTGAGAGATATTAATGCAATGATTGAGACTGACTTTGAGACTCTCTGCTATAAATTTGGGATACTCCCAGTTGGGAAACCCACTGCTGGTGATTGTGAGAAAGACTTGCCTCTGTATAATGCTCTGTTTAGTGGGGAGGCAACGGTTAAAAATGTCAATGTGAAGAGTACTGATATTGGGGTTGCACCAATGTCCTCTGAAGAGAATGCTGAATTAAATGTAGTAGGGGTGACCACTAAGCAGGATGTGTTATCTCCCCTAGCAACAGTGGTTAAGGTAACCCAGGATAACTATGGTGTTGCTCTGGTGGACCAGACTGTATCTGAATTGAGTGGTGAGAATTTGTTATTTCAGTGTGGCAATGGTGAATCTAAAAGGAATGAACGTATTCATAATGATGATGGGTTAATGCAATCCACTAATGCAAAAGTTTTTGCAGTGAATGACACGCCACTAGGTCACGGTGGTGAGAGTGTGAAATTGCAACCTGCTGTGCCTAGAAAAGGAGTCTCCCAGTGTGATATGGATAATGAAGATCTAGGTAATGGGTCTGATACAGAGCCACTCTGTCCCTCTGTGTCTCCTTCAGCGGTTGGAGTGGTACTGCGTAGTACCTCTGATGGGATCACAGGGACGATGGACTGGGACAGATGGGCAACAAGCTTGTTGGCATTAATAAAAGATACCTCTGTTGCCAACAATGAAGTGGACACAACTTCTGCTGTGCTGAATAGAGGGACTGTGGAGCAGTTATTAGTCCAGGGCGCACCTGTTGCTGCCAAAATTAACCCACTGCTGGTAAAAGGCACCGTTAAGGATAAACGCTCAGCAGAAGTTTTGCCCACAGCCCATAAAGGAGTTAATGGTGTAGTATACCAAACTGATATCCATAGAGAAGCCATGGAAGAGCTCATTGACACTGAGCCTCAGAGTATTTGGGTGAATCCCACACCTGGTTACGCTCTGGGAGAGCCCCAGGTTATTGTGTTGGGTACCTCCAGCCAAGAGGAAGCCTCGTTAAGAAGCACCACCTCTGAGGCATCAGTAAATGAGGGTCTCCATGTCCCCAGGAAGGTCTTATGTGTGGAATCAGGCTGTCTTTTTATAACAGACCTGCTGAAGGAAATGTTAGCCTTCTGGAGTGTACAGCCGGTGTATACCATACTGTCTCTTCCATGTTCGGGAGAGCTGGTACAGTGGAGTCCCGCTAATCGGAGCTGGGTATTACAGGCTATACAAAACAAAGATGGTCAATATAGGAATTCTGTGATACCATCCTTGTTGGTGAAAATTGTCTTTCAGTGCATTGCTGGGTTGCTTCATAGCAGTAAGCTGTATGAGAGGCACACCAGAGTACTGTTGGACAGGACAGAGGTTTGGGCAGAAGTGCCGGAAGACACATGTAAATGTGATGTGGTTGGGGTCGTCTACCCAAATGCAGAATTATGTAAGGAAGGTCACTCTGGAAAAGTTTTCCAAAGGTCCAGTAAACGCCCAAGTTATAAGAATGAAAGGTCTAAGGGAAATGGCCCAAAGCTTAACGAGGGGATGTTAAAAGAGTTTGATGCCACAATAAAAGAGCCCATGTCTGTTACTAAAGGGTTTAAAAATATATCCCCTGTAAAAGTAAATGAAGCAAAAAGGGATGGTCTAGAGGAAGTTGAGGGAGCACGTTGTAATATGACAGGTACCAGGCATTTAAAGCTTAGGAGTCAACCCCAGATTACAAAGGGTACTGAGATTTGTAAACCCCCTAGTGGTAAAAGGACTAGCATAGTCTTAAGAAAATTAGAAAGACCGCGCTTTTGGAAGCGCACTCGTAAAAAGGCACGGGGAAGTAGTAGAGCCCAAGTTAGGGGAGACAGGGGAAGTCACCTCTTGGGGCAGGGAGTAGTGTCTCCCTTTGATGAAAATAAAGTCAGCCAGGATTGGACCTTTACAGGTGATAGCCCACACAGAAGGTCTAAAGCAAGGGTTTTAGGTTTGTGTGTTCTGCCCCCTACGGGGTCAAAACAAAGGGGGGGGATATGTGGCAGTGCGGTGTCCTGCCACAGTCAAACTCCAGTTGAAAACCCTGGATTCTCAACCAGGCAGGTTGAGGGGCTCCAGAGAGTTAATGTATTGCAGAGGAAACTGACTTTTCGGTTTCCTCATTTATTTATTAAGTTTGTTTTGGGATCTGGAGCCTGGAGATTTCGAAGAGATCTGGGAGGGATGAAATCTCCAATCCGGGGTCCATGTTTTGAGAACCCCCAGCACACTGATTGCACAGGTGTGTGCAGGCCTTTTTGTAGAGGTCTAACCATAGTTCTGAGCTCCACCCCGGCAGTTAGGAGGACTCCACCCAGGCAGACGGGAGGTCTCTGCCGTGGAGTCAGGTGGGCTACACCTAGGAGAGGTGGAAGCCGGACTAGCTGTGTGCTAGTGCCATACTTTGGGAAGAGTCTGCAGGAGGCAGACTTAAAACTTCGTACAAGCCAGGAGGCTGAATACTGTTCATTTGAATTTGTGTGATGGTGGATACCCCTGCGTGGGAAACCTTTATGTTATTGAACTGTCATTTAAATAAAAGTGGGAAAACAGGCCCTTAAAAAATAAGCGAGTTGCCGTGTGCTTTGAAGAAGCTCTACCACTTGAAGCGAGTTCCCACAATATATATATATATATATACAGGGGCGGACTGATAACTCATGGGGCCCCCGGGCAATAGGGGATCATGGGGCCCCTGTGTCCTTGCCCAAACTCAAAAAAGCCTATGAAAAAGGTACCAAGGGCATCTCATGGGGCCCCCTACTGACCCCGGGCCCTGCCCAAGTTTCCAAATGGTCAGTCCGCCCCTGTTTCAAAATATATTTTTCTTCCATGTGGGTATTCCATTCTGTGGACCTGATATTTGCTTTTCCTTTGGGACCTTTGCTTCAAAATTGGGTGCATTTCATGGGGCCCCCTACTGACCCCTGGCCCTCGGGCAGTGCCCGAGTTTCCAAATGGTCAGTCTGCCCCTGTATATATATATATATTTTGAAATATATTGAATACGGCCAAAATTGTAGTATTTCAAATATCAATATATTATATTATATATACAATATATTTCAATATATATTGTAGTATGTCAATATATTTGGGAAGAATATTTTTAAAATGTATTTCAAATATATTTTTCTTCCATATGGGTGGTCCTTCTGTTGGGTCCCAGCTTTCGGCCATGCCCATTTTTCGGTGCCACGTTCCTCTCTTGCTTTCTCCGGCACGAGTCGGTAATGTTTCCTGTAGTCCATCATTTCACACGGCCCGGTATCATTTCCAGCAGACGGGTCCCCTCTCCCACCATAACTAACGTGAATTTAGTCGCCTTCTTCTGTCAGATCGCCGGCTGCGCTATCAAAGGTTTTCTGCGGGGCTTAGCGGACGGATTGAACTTGTCGCGGGAAGCGTCTCCATGGCGGGAATTGCATTATGATAATGATAAGAATAATTAAAAAGACTCTTCTGGAAAATCCTCCACTTAGGAATCCGGAATTAATATTTCACATTCCATCCCGGGCGGGCAAGAATGTCACGTTTAGATGAAAATGACGAGATGAAAATCCCGGCTTTTGACTTTGCCAGTCCTGCAAAAGGTGAAAAAGAAAAAACTTTAGACAACGCGCAGCGCAATAAATAATATTGGCGACAAAAGCGCAGGAAACCGACGCGGGGCTGGGATTATGGATGTGGTGTCAGGACTGAACTCTGGGAATCACAAAAATGAACAACGCAGTAAGATGTACCACCGTTTTCACCGCTTTCCCGCCCCCCTTATGGTAGAGCACAATAGCCCCCCCCCCCAGCTAGCCTAACTGGGACCTTAGTGAGCAGCAAAAAAACATGGTCAATCTTCCCAGAAGGGCAGCAGCCCCTCCAGGCTGAGATCTTCTCCTCTAGGACAAGGAACCCTCTGTTCCAAGCCCCAGACCATTTATGCTCCCTCCCAGTTATCGCCTGAGGACCCCTCCGCAGGGATTGGCTGGGACTTCATTAATACTTAGCTGCTTACCATTGACCCCACTGTGGCCCCCCATGTGCATGCTGTGCTAGCCATCACCTGCAGGAGGGTTCCCTCGGTGGGTGATAGGCCGGTTCACAGCGAGTTCAGGGGAGCTAATAGAGGGGTTCCATCTCTCCCAACCCACTATGTGCCGGAACCAGGGGCGGACTGACCATTTAGCCACTCAGGCACTGCCCGAGGGCCCAAGGTCAGTAGGGGGCCCCATGAGATGCCCCTGGTACCTTTCATAGGCTTTTTTGGGTGTGGTTTGAGTGTGGGTGAGGCCCATGATTTCCTATTGCCCGGGGGCCCGATGAGTTGTCAGTCCGCCCCTGTCCAGAACCATCCAGACAGGGAGAAGCAGTCAATCCTGCAGCCAGTGAGAGATACAGAACAGACCAAAATTATTACAGCGAGCTAATCATTAAATTGACTTAACCCAGCCCCCATCTAGGAGGTGCTACACTGAAAACACGTAAAACACAAAAAAAAACCACACACACCACACAGAGCATGCATCACACGCAGCACATGACACATACAGTACCTCAGATATATAAATACTGTATATCAGGAGTTACATTTTTACATTTTTAAGGTCAGTTTATATAAAACTCCTGGCATTAAAAAAAAAAAACTAATCCCGAAAGCCTCCATGAACTCCATTCTAGTTAGCACACCGATGGTGTCATACCGCCCCACACTTTGTAGGAGTCGAATCGCAGAGTTTTGGGTGGGAAAGGAGCTTTTATTTTCAGATTCGCTGAGTTCCTGTAAGAGGAAGATTCTCCTTCATTCTCTGGAAGGGAAAGTTTAGGGAATTGTTACAAAGTTGCGTTATGATTTCATCGCCCGCCATAAAGTGCGCCCGCCGGTTCCTTGCTGACAGACTGTCAATCACAGAGGGTGATGGGGGGGCGTGTCCATGGGTATGTCGCTTTGCCCATGGCAGTCCCACAATGCATTGCAGGTGGGCGGGCGTGAAGTGATACTTTGTAGCATATTTAAGCTGGAAGTATAATTCTGATACAAAATTGCTCGTCACGTGATCTCACTCTGGTGTTTTATTGGCCGTTGCAGAAGTTATAAGAAATGTTTCTAAAGCCATATACTGAGTTAATACTTTGTGGTTGGGGCAGGGCTGCTGTTAGAAACCACGGGGCCCCATACAGCCAATTTGATAGGGGTCCCCCCTCCAAAAAAACAAAACAGTTTAGTATGCTTCAGTTATGAATGAACACAGTGAGTGATTGGTACAATCACTCATTGTGTTCATTCAGGAAAGGGCCACTGGAGTGTCCCTGCAGGATCCTATTGTGTGCTTGCAGCTGCCGATGGGAAGGAGAGGAGGGAAGCCACTGTGGGGGTGGGGGCACATGGGGGGGGGGGGGCTGGCCAGCAGGGGGAACACATGGTGCACAGGGAGGGTAACAGATGCGGCGGGGGGTTGCAGTTACTGGAACCGATCCCCTGTATGACTATCTCTGCAACAGCTGAAGGACAGCGGGAGGGAGAGGAGAAGAAGCCCCCAAAAACACAGTTTACTATGCTTCAGTTATGAATGTATACAGTGAGTGATCGGTACCAATCACTCATTGTGTTCATTCAGGAAAGGAAGGGGCTGGTAAATGTAACATATTTACTGGACCCTTCCCCCACTCTCCATCCTGAAGGATCCTATTGCATGCCTGCAGCTGCTGGTAGGAAGAAGAGGAGGGACACAGGGGGTGGGGGCACATAGGGGGGCCTGGGCAGTAGGGGAAAAGGATGGTGCACAGGGAGGGTGATGGGTGTGGGGGGAGAGGGGCAATTACAGGAATTGATCCCCCTGTATGGCTCTGTCTGCAGCAGCTGAAAGCCAGCGGGAGGGAGAGGAGAAGAAGCCGACTTTCAGCTGCTGCAGTGAGAGCCATACAGGGGGATCAATTCCTGAAATTGCCCCCCTCCCCCCACACCCATCACCCTCCCTGCCTACATCCGATTCACCAACTGCCTGGGCCCCCCTGCTGGCCTGGGTCCCGTAGAAGAGAACTGGTGGTACCCCCCAGCCCTGGCTTGGGGGAGCAATGGGCTAGCTGTCTTCCATGGTCCTCTTGGTGACCCCTCCAACCCACAAAGTGGTCCAGAACGTGGCCTGTACAGCACGCCAAGATGCTCCTCTGCACCCATCATGCGTCAAAGACGGAGTCAGATATAATATTTTCGATGTTCTCTAAGAAAGAAAACCTGGAGGGGGGGATGGGGGGAGGGGGATGGGGGGGTTAGTTTGGATGAACTGAAAATGGAGTCATCTTCAATATTATTTCCTGTCCTTCCCCCGAGGAGCTCTGCGTTTTATTAGCATAACCCGCCGAGTCGCCTGGCAGGCGTTTCACTTCCGCGGCCCAATAGAAAGTCGGCGGCTTCCCAAAAACCTTTAATAAAATTCCTAATAAAAAGAGTGTAAGTGGCGAGGTCGGGGGCCGGCGCAGCGGCAATCGACTTTTATGTCAGGTTGTCACCGTTCGTTCTGCCAGGAGAATTGCCATTTAGCCCTTCCAAAGCTGATTTTGTGTTCATCGGCAGACGGCGGTGACTCTCACGGCTTCAACTACCACCTCTATGCCGACGACACACAAATCTATCTCTCTACCCCCCACCTCACCCCCTCGGTCTCCGCCCGAATCACACACCTACTGAGCGACATATCAGACTGGATGTCGCTCCACTTCCTTAAACTGAACCTCTCCAAAACCGAGCTCCTAGTCTTCCCCCCCAGCCCGGACACCACCCCCCATTGACTTCTCCATCATGACAAACAATGCTGTCATCAGGCCCGCCCCGCAGGACAGAGTACTTGGTGTCATTCGGGACTCCAGCCTATCCTTCCAGCCCCAAGTCCACTCTTTAACAAACTCGTGCAGACTCCACCTCCGCAACATGCAGACTCCGCCTCCGCAACATGCAGACTCCACCTCCGCAACATACAGACTCCGCCTCCGCAACATACAGACTCCACCTCCGCAACATCGCCAAACTCTGCACGTTCCTAACCCCAGAAACCACTAAACAGCTCATCCACTCCCTCATCATATCACGACTCGACTACTGCAACTCCCTCCTCACTGGCCTGCCTCACCGCTGGCTATCCCCTCTTCAGTCCATCCTGAATACGGCTGCCAGACTCATTCACCTTTCCAACCGCTCCATCTCCGCCACCCCCCTCTGCCAATCCCTCCACTGGCCTCCACTCAGTGTCCTCCACCCCCCTCTGCCAATCCCTCCACTGGCCTCCACTCAGTGTCCTCCACCCCTCTCTGCCAATCCCTCCACTGGCCTCCATTCAGTGTCCTCCACCCCTCTCTGCCAATCCCTCCACTGGCCTCCATTCAGTGTCCTCCACCCCTCTCTGCCAATCCCTCCACTGGCCTCCACTCAGTGTCCTCCACCCCCCTCTGCCAATCCCTCCACTGGCCTCCACTCAGTGTCCTCCACCCCCCTCTGCCGATCCCTCCACTGGCCTCCACTCAGTGTCCTCCACCCCCCTCTGCCAATCCCTCCACTGGCTCCGCAACGGATCAAATTCAAAATCCTAACACTGACGTACAACCCGTCCATCATACTGCCCCGAACTACATCACTGACCTAATATCCAAGTACCACCCAACACGCACACTCCGCTCCTCACAAGACCTCCTTCTCTCTAGTTCCCTGGTCTCCTCCTCCCATGCCTGCCTCCAGGACTTCTCCAGGGCATCACCCATCCTCTGGAACTCCCTACCCCAATCCATCAGACGGTCACCTACTCTCCTCTCCTTTAGGTGCACCCTGAAAACCCATCTCTTCAGGGAACCCCCTGCTAATTCCCGACCTCTACTCTTCCTACCACTCCATCCCCCACAGCCACTTCCTCCTGTACCACCATCCCCTCCCTCCTAGATTGTAAGCTCCAAGGAGCAGGGCCCTCGATCCCCTCATGTATCGCATTGTATTGTTACTGTACTGTCTCATGTATTGTCTCCCTTTGTAATGTACAGCGCTGAGCGAACTGTTGGCGCTTTATAAATACTGTATAATAATAATAATTTCTGCTGAATTTGTCGTTGTATTCTGTCTCTCAGTGTTACAACACACCGAACATTCGATTTTTAGACCGATCGTTTCTTTGTGAGGGGCGAACATTCAACATCAGCAGGGGAGCAAATACGCATTTCCTTCACTGAATATATACTGTATACATAAACACATTTTATATATATTTATTGAAATATATTTTGAAATATATTGAATACGGCCAAAATTGTCGCATTTCAGATATATGTCAATATATTTGGGAAGGATATTTTTAAAATATATTTCAAATATATTTTTCTTCCATGTGGGTAGATTGGGACCGGAGCTCCTTTTTTTAAAACTAGTGGGAAAAAAAAATATTGATAACCTTTAAAACTATTGCCCATATCTGTGCCATCTCTGTAAGATTTAGTAACGTTTCTGGAACGATTGTTCTGGCGGAATGTTTTGTTTCTGGAGCGATTTGTTGAGTATAACTCTCCGTCTCATTACTGTACAATGACACGAAGGGATAAACGGCTCACAGAGGCAAATTAAAAGCAGCCGCATCAATATTTATGTTGGAAATTTACAGTGTAATGTCCGTATGGAGTCGCCGCGCAGTGCCAGATGCTGCTGTAATTCATTAGGCGGTTTATTAAGGATGAGTTTCCACCTTCCAGTCAATAATTGAGCAGTTGCCTGGGCCAGGTGGTACCACAATAACGCCGCGTCACCCACAATCCGGCAGATACCGCTGTGTTGGCCATTCATCAAGACTCGGCATAACGAAGTGTAAATCACATTAGCGGCACTTCTTCTTGTATGGTAAGTCGAAACAATATTATTTACAGATGTTCCGTACAACGAGAATCCAGGAGATTTATGAAGTCTGCCGCTGTTACTCCACAACGAATGTAACAATAGGGGACGAATAATCGAGGTTTTCCACGACATTTTAAATCAGCTACCGTATTTTTCGCTCCATAAGACGCACCTGACCATAAGACGCACCTGGGTTTTAGAGGCGAAAAACAGGAAAAAAAAATTCTGAACCAATGGACTGCAGACATAGTACAGGAGATGACCAGAGACTGCAGACATAGTACAGGAGATGACCAGAGACTGCAGACACAGTACAGGAGATGACCAGAGACTGCAGACACAGTACAGGAGATGACCAGAGACTGCGGACACAGTACAGGAGATGACCAGAGACTGCGGACACAGTACAGGAGATGACCAGAGACTGCGGACATAGTACAGGGGATGACCAGAGACTGCAGACACAGTACAGGAGATGACCAGAGACTGCAGACATAGTACAGGAGATGACCAGAGACTGCGGACACAGTACAGGAGATGACCAGAGACTGCGGACACAGTACAGGAGATGACCAGAGACTGCGGACACAGTACAGGGGATGACCAGAGACTGCAGACACAGTACAGGAGATGACCAGAGACTGCGGACACAGTACAGGAGATGACCAGAGACTGCAGACACAGTACAGGGGATGACCAGAGACTGCAGACATAGTACAGGAGATGACCAGAGACTGCGGACACAGTACAGGAGATGACCAGAGACTGCGGACACAGTACAGGAGATGACCAGAGACTGCGGACATAGTACAGGAGATGACCAGAGACTGCAGACATAGTACAGGAGATGACCAGAGACTGCGGACACAGTACAGGAGATGACCAGAGACTGCGGACACAGTACAGGAGATGACCGGAGACTGCAGACACAGTACAGGAGATGACCAGAGACTGCAGACATAGTACAGGAGATGACCAGAGACTGCGGACACAGTACAGAGATGACCAGAGACTGCGGACATAGTACAGGAGATGACCAGAGACTGCGGACATAGTACAGGGGATGACCAGAGACTGCGGACATAGTACAGGAGATGACCAGAGACTGCGGACACAGTACAGGAGATGACCAGAGACTGCGGACACAGTACAGGAGATGACCAGAGACTGCGGACACAGTACAGGAGATGACCAGAGACTGCGGACACAGTACAAGAGATGACCAGAGACTGCGGACACAGTACAGGAGATGACCAGAGACTGCGGACACAGTACAGGAGATGACCAGAGACTGCGGACACAGTACAGGAGATGACCAGAGACTGCGGACATAGTACAGGAGATGACCAGAGACTGCGGACACAGTACAGGAGATGACCAGAGACTGCGGACACAGTACAGGAGATGACCAGAGACTGCGGACATAGTACAGGGGATGACCAGAGACTGCGGACATAGTGCAGGAGATGACCAGAGACTGCGGACACAGTACAGGAGATGACCAGAGACTGCGGACATAGTACAGGAGATGACCAGAGACTGCGGACACAGTACAGGAGATGACCAGAGACTGCGGACATAGTACAGGAGATGACCAGAGACTGCGGACACAGTACAGGAGATGACCAGAGACTGCGGACACAGTACAGGAGATGACCAGAGACTGCGGACACAGTACAGGAGATGACCAGAGACTGCAGACATAGTACAGGAGATGACCGGAGACTGCAGACATAGTACAGGAGATGACCAGAGACTGCAGACACAGTACAGGAGATGACCGGAGACTGCGGACACAGTACAGGAGATGACCGGAGACTGCAGACATAGTACAGGAGATGACCAGAGACTGCAGACACAGTACAGGAGATGACCGGAGACTGCGGACACAGTACAGGAGATGACCAGAGACTGCAGACATAGTACAGGAGATGACCAGAGACTGCGGACACAGTACAGGAGATGACCAGAGACTGCGATGACCATTCACAAAGCGCAGCACATGCGCAGTGGGCACCCGGCTGTCACAGAAGCCAGCGCGGGAAGACTGCACCGCTGGAGCGAGGAACAGGTAAGGCCCTGCAGGAGAGAACAGCTGAGCGGCCGGCCCGGTATTCTGTCATGGTGGCGGCAGAAATACCGGACCGGCCGCTTTATATTCGCTCCATAAGATGCACTGACATTTTCCCCCCTTTTTTGGGGGGAAAAAAGTGCGTCTTATGGAGCGAAAAATACGGTAAATGAATTCCATCGGAATAAAAAGGTGGGCGAAGTCTTACAGTTCTTTTTTCTTTATAAAAGCAGCCACAGCCTAAGTGGAAAAGCCTGTCCTCTGCCAGCATGCTGCAAAGTAGGACCCTCGCTCTGTGTGTGAAAGCGGTGTACCCGGTTGAGTCATAGCTGGACCTCTCTAGGTGGGTAGGACTTCCTCCATGTTCCCCTCCTCATCGGTTGCCAAGTGTGGGCCACATAGGAGGCCTACCCTGGGATGGGTTCCTCTGGTCTACACTAGGCACCGTGGACGGGGTCACTCACCCTGCACATGGGGTACCTTCACTGGATAGAAAGAAAACCAACAGAGGGTGCACCGGCCTGGTGCATTACCATAAAAAACATTTATTGAAGTAATAAAAATAGGTATCGTACTCACAAATGACATAGATGTCAAAGGCACATCATAAAGAACAGCACAACACGGAAAGGTTTCTTCACAGTAAGAGCTGTGAGAATGTGGAATAGACTCCCTCCAGAGGTGGGTGTGGCCAGCTCAGTGGGTTGCTGTAGGAAAGTCCTGGATTCTTTCTTGGATACACAGAATATAACTGGATAGAACATTTATAGGGAAAGTTGATCCAGGGAATATCCGATTACCTCTCGGGGGATCAGGAAGGAATCTTTTTTTCCCTGCAGGAGCAAATTTGAAAGGTTTCTTCACAGTAAGAGCTGTGAGAATGTGGAATAGACTCCCTCCAGAGTTGGTTGTGGCCAGCTCAGTGGATTGCTGTAGGAAAGTCCTGGATTCTTTCTTGGATACACAGAATATAACTGGATAGAACATTTATAGGGAAAGTTGATCCAGGGAATATCCGATTGCCTCTCGGGGGGTCAGAAAGGAATTTTTTCCCCTGCAGGAGCAAATTGGATCGTGCTTTGCTGGGTTTTTGCCTTCCTCTGGATAAACTGTGGGTGTAGGAGTATAACTTTTTTTTTATGGTTGAACTGGATGGACTTTTGTCTCTTTTCAGCCAGCCTAACTATGTAACTGTCCAATCCACGCTACATGTCCATCTGCAATGGGAATCCTGGACTTCCAACAGGCTAATGCGTTTCGAGGACTTGCCTCTTCCACAGAGACCTTCACTGTGCCAAGCTCATCAATGGTCCAGGACATGGCTGAAGCCATCTTCAAGGATGACTCAACCTTATGGCAGATCTCCAGCTTAGAGATGACCAAACACCAAGAAACTGGACTCCAGTTCACTCTCTTGGTCCCGTGTCAAAGCACAACTTCACTGTATCTTGTTGCATTTTGGAGGGACACGCTGAGCCTGTGCCCGCTCTACCCGTCCATTGTATCTCTGTTACCTCAATCTCAGTAACAATGGGGAATGCGGTCCCACCATGCACCTAGCATGGACTCCATGGGTGCACTCAGTTAACTCTTACTCTTCCGTTTCCAAGGGCCAAGGGCTTCTGCTGTGCTGATCTGCACCCATTGCTATGGGTGATGGACCACTCGGGATAGAGTGCCGAAAGCAACCCCGCTCGCTGCTAGAGGACATCCTGCCTATCACAGGTATGAGCTTCACGACAGATGGCTTGTATTTGTTGCTAGACTACTGTGGCCCTTGGTAACCATTTGCTTGTACTCCACAGTATGTTAACTCTTGAGGAACTGTCTTCATACCCCAATGTGCTTTACTAACCTAAGATGTAGATTATGTATAAAGCGTCGGTTACTTTCATACACTACTTCAAATAACTTCAGACCAAGGATTAAAATTTTTAAAATTTTACTTATAAAACTCATCAATAGAGTTTCAGAGAGCAAGCAGTCTTTCCTCTGACCTAACCAAACTACTGCAGCTGCCCCAGTATACCTGCACAGGTAAGAGTCCATACTTGGCATGTCCATAGTGGCGGTTCACCAGAAGCTAGTGCCATCAGAGCAGACTGCAGGTCCCAACAGTCCCCCTACATCTCACTTGCTCTTGGCACTCCAGGATGCCAACTCTGGGAAAAGGCTCGGCATCTGGTCCCCTGCTCCTTTATAAGGCCACAGGATCAGTGGGTCAGACCCAAAAAGCCCACGCAGAAAAACCAAGGAACGGCAGCATAAAAGCCTTAGCTCCTTCCCTTCCGGCCAGGGCAGCAAACTGGCTAACTTACAGTAGGCAACCTGCCTACAAACAAAGAACATGCTGCCTGCTGATTGGAGAGCTATAGGTCTGACTGTTAGTCTTGATCAGAAGATCCAGTCTCAGCTCAGGTATAATGTCTCCAGATATAATCTCCAAATATCCATTATCTCCTGCGCTCAAAGACTCAGATCAAACGGGCGTTAGTAACAAACAGCGTGTCCATCCGCTGGTGATCAGATTTTGTGCAGCTCTATCATGAAGCTGGGGAAGCTTGATAAAACTGTAGAAGGGGATGAAAGAGAGAGCGCACAAAGCTTGAGCATTACCTCAATAAATTGTGACTAATTGTCCCCATGCTTCACAGTTGGACAGAGGTTCTTGTCATTCAATTCTGTGCCCCTTCTTCTCCAAACGTACCTTTGCTCATTCCGGCCAAAAAGTTCAATTGTAACCTCATCGGTCCACAGAACTTGTTTCCAAAATGCATCAGGCTTGTCTATATGTTCATTTGCAAAGTTCAAACGATGATTTTTGTGGTGAGGACGTAGAAGAGGTTTTCTTCTGATGACTCTTCCATGAAGACAATATTTGTACAAGTATCTCTTTATAGTGGAATAGTGACCACAACTCCAGTGTCTGCCAGATCTTTCTGGAGGGATCGTGCAGTCAAACGTGGGTTTTGAATTGTTTTTCTCACAATCCTGCGAGCTGTTCTGTCTGATATTTTTCTTGGTCTTCCAGATCTTGCTTTAACTTCCACTGTTCCTGATGGCTGCCATTTCTTAATTACATTCCGAACAGAGGATATTGACATCTGAAAACACTTTGCTATCTTCTTATAGCCTTCTCCAGCTTTGTGAGCGTCAACTATTTTCAGTTTCAGTTTTCTAGACAACTGCTTAGAAGAACCCATGGTGCTGATTGTTGGGGCAAGGTCAGATGAGTCTGGGCATTTAAAACCTTTGAGATTGACATCACCTGGTCTGCCCAGACGATGATTGAGAACAATCCATGACACTGACAGGTCTCAGCTTGGCAAAGGGGACAGTGCATGCTATAAATTCTGCAGGGGGCCCAAACTTTTGCAGACGCCATTTTTTTGTTTTCTGTTATTTTAAAAGTGTAAATGATGGAAATAAAATCTAACTTTTGTTGACATATTATAAGAATGTCTAATCTGTAATTTGATGCCTTTTGGAGATTTTTCCATCTTTCCTTGGCTTCTTTATGCACATTAATACAAATTTTTAGCTGGGGTGCCCAAACTTTCCATCCACACTGTATGTATCTAAATGTAGTTATTTCCTCAGTTAAAAGAAATCAAGAAAAGAAAAAATGACTTACATATGGTGAGGCTGCAGTGACCCTGGAGGGTAGAACCACGCAACCTTCCCTGAATGCAGGTGGAGGAAGCAACCTGTCTCCACGCAGGGTGAAATTGGTCTCTATTGATGCTGCAGGGGTCCCAATCCTGGATCCTCTATCGGTTCTCGGGTGGGTATTGTACTGATATGTTGGGAGGAGGTAAAAAGCCCGTTGATGAAACCAATTTCAGAAATGTGAGTCATCAAGTTGGGGAAACATCAGCTAGCTTTAATTCACCAAAAGAAGCATTTCATGGCTATAACTCACCACTTCAGTTTATCGCGATACACAAATGTATGCCATTTCCCAGTTTACTCTTCAACCCAAATGTGTCTTTGTGAGCTGGACCTATGGACACCAGGGCACATGGCTAGGCTGACAAGGGAACAGAGGATGGCCAAGTGTTGGTCAGGGTCAAACCAGAAGACCTTACAATCAGTTGACTAATCCAGAGGGTCAGACAAGATTCATAGTTGAGAACCACACAGAAAGTCCATCCAAGCAGCAAAGGTTCAATAGTCGGAGCAAGCTAAGTCAGAAGAAGAGAACGTAATAAAGAACAAGCAGTGCACCCATGAGGCAGAGGCTAAACTCTATGTAAAGAAAGTCCTGAGGGACAGATCCTTTTCAAAGTGTTTAAAGCAAAGGGAAACTAACATTTTGGAGCTTTGTTACAGAGGTACATGTGATTGTGCATATACCAAGGCAGACATGAGTACCTAGGTAGTTCATTGGCTTCAGTAAGGAATGGGGTGGAGCTGGGGCTTTACCAAAGGAGTAATGGCTCATTAGCTCTGGTGAGAAGATAAGCAAAAGGCAAACCTGAGATGAGATTTGTCATACAGGAAAAAAGACCTCAAGCCAGGGCTGCTTTTGCCATAATGGCACTCAATGGCCTGTGCCCAGGGTTGCAGGGTTGAAGGGGAACAGCACCAAGTTTCTAAATGTACAAACTGTGATGATTCTTTATTTTGTTTCACACCTCAAGAATCACTTTGGTTTATGAAACACGACCCCCTCTCATCTGTGCAAGAATTAATCTAGTTCACGAAACATGATTCCACCTCATCTGTGCAAGACTGAATATACACTGTATTTCCCAGTATTGAAAGTATTGGGCCACCTACCTTTCCACGCACATGAACTTTAATGGCCTCCCAGTCTTAGTCCGTAGGGTGCAATTTTGGGTTAGCCCCACCCTCTGCAGCTATAACAGCTTCAACTCTTCTGGGAAGGCCGCCCACAAGGTTTAGGAGGGTGTCTATGGGAAGGTTGGACCATTCTTCCAGAAGCACATTTGTCAGGTCAGGCACTGATGTCGGGGGAGGAGGCCTGGCTTGCAGTCTCCACTTTAATTCATCCCAAAGGTGTTCTATGGGGTTGAGGTCAGGACTCTGTGCAGGACAGTCAAGTTCCTCCACCCCAAACTGGCTCCTCCATGTCTTTATGGACCTTGCTTTGTGCACTGGTGCTCAGTCATGTTGGAACAGGAAGGGGCCATCTGCAAACTCTTCCCACAAAGTTGGGACCATGAAATTGTCTAAAATGTTGCCTTAAGAGTTCCCTTCACTGGAACTAGGAGGCCAAGCCCAACCCCTGAAAAACAACCCCACACCATAATCCCCCCTCCACCAAACTTTACACTTGGCACAATGCAGTCAGGCAAGTACTGCTTTCCTGGCAACCATCAGACCCAGATACATCCATCAGATTGCCAGACAGAGAAGCGTGATTGGTCACTCCAGAGAACACACCTCCACTGCTCTAGAGTCTAGGGTTTGGGTTGGGTTTAGGGCTAGTGCTGAGAATAGGGCTAGCATTAGGTTACGGTCAAGATTAGGGTTAGAGTTGGCATTGGCTAGGGTTAGGGCTAGGATTGGGGTTAGGGCTGGGGTTAGGGTATGGGCTAGGGTTAGAGCTAGGTTTGAGGTTAGGGTTAGGGTATGGGCTAGGGTTGGCGTTAGGGCTGAGGTTAGGGTATGGGCTAGGGTTGGGTTTAGGGTTAGGGCTAGGGTTGGGAATAGGGCTAGCATTAGGTTATGCCCAAGGTTAGGGTTGGCGTTGAAGCCAAGGTTATGGTTCAGGCTAGGGTTGGGGTTGTAGCCAAGATTAGGATTAGAGCAAGGGTTAGGGTTGGAGCCAAGGTTAGGATCACAGCTAGAGTAACGGTTATGATTAGGGCTGAGGTTGGGCTTAGGGTTATGGTCCATCGGATTGCCAGACAGAGAATCTTGATTGGTCCCTCCAGAGAACACGTCTTTGTTTCAAGGCTTCAACAGTACAGTTCATGAGCATTCAAATCAATAGCTAACTATTCCTAGGCTGCCCAGGCATACCTTTGCAGGTAGGAGTCCACACATGACAAAGTCCTTTTCAGGTGGATTCCCTTGGGATGATAAATGAAGGTCACTCCTGGCTTCATCTTCATGTTTGGACCCTTTTCTCTTCTCCCATGTTGTCCCCTGGCTTTCTTGGACTGTGCCTTCTCCCCTTTTATAAACTCCACAGGGTGGAGGGCAGAGCCCAGGAAAATGGTAGACCCAGAGTTAACCTTTCCCCACCTGGACAGCCCAGAATCCCTGTCTAACAACAACCCAACATGTAGGCGCCTACCTACAAGGGGATCTTTTTTTTTCCAAAGATGGGCTTTAATAAATTAATCAAGGTACTCAAGGTACAAAGCTTGTGCAAAATGGCGTCATTATCCAAGTGAGCTTAGCACTAACGTGATGTCTTATTACCTCATCTTCCCCATTGAGTTGGATCATTTGCCTATCTCAGGCTAAACTTAGATCACCAAAGTTCAGTCACAGAAAACATTAGCGTCCTGCAACATTAACTTTTCCACAATTCCTCGATAATCCATTCTGGCTGTAACTTTAAAATTACGTGAAAAAAAAGGTAATGTGCTGTCAGTTGAAAAAAAATCATAGCAATCACAGCTGGCGGATAGTGAGATTATTCTATTTCATCATGATAGAACCCAAATTACATCCTGCTCTGTGACCGTGCCTGGTCTTCGCTTTGCCTCCCATTAATTCCCAACTCTTTATCCCCAAAAGGCAGGAACAGGCAGTAACAATAGCATTAACCTCCATTACTTCTAATTGTTAGAATGTCTGAAAGACTAACATATCAATAGACGCTTGTGGAGTTGGAGCTTCTTCGACTGGTTTGTGACAAACAATCATGGTTTATTCACTCCGCGCACGATTTCAGTCAGGTCTCCGTGACATAATGTCTGCCTCGGGTTTTACTGTAATAATCTGGTGCTCAACATGGAAAGGTCAATTGTGGCCTCCAAACAAAACAGCAAAAGGTGATCAGTTTCTCTGGACGTTCCCGGGAAGATGCGGAGGCCCATTTATAAAAAGCCAAATGGTTCGATTGCCAGTTTTCCATTCCGGTGTCACCATTGTTTACCACTTTTCAAATTAAATCCTAATGGAATGGCTTGCACAATGGTGGACTTGTTTGTCTCAGTTCATAAGTTTGCCACATTTGAAACTCCAAGATTAAGAGACACTGTGACGGGAGTGGCTTTGGGTGGGGGGCCCATGGAGCACAGCTCACTTTGGGTGGGGGGCCCATGGAACACAGCTCACTTTGGGTGGGAGGCCCATGGAACACAGCTCACTTTGGGTGGGGGGCCCATGGAATACAGCTCACTTTAGGTGGGGGGCCCATGGAACACAGCTCACTTTGGGTGGGAGGCCCATGGAACACAGCTCACTTTGGGTGGGAGGCCCATGGAATACAGCTCACTTTGGGTGGGGGGCCCATGGAACACAGCTCACTTTGGGTGGGGGGCCCATGGAACACAGCTCACTTTGGAGAGGTGGGGAGACCCCTGTCTCAGCTCCCCATATCCCTCTTATGTGTAAGTCACCCTGTGCCTGTTAGGGGTGCAGGGTGATCTGTCCTAATATTGTGTAGACATGTATAGGAGATAGGTGGGGGTTGTGGATTGTTTGGTGTTATGTGGTGTATCCCATTGTTCTATTGTGTGTCTTGCTTGGGAGCAAACTATTATGGGATGTATGTGTTTGTGTATTGGCTTGGTGGGGGGTGTCTGCTGATGTGTTTCTTGTTGCTAGATGTGGTTTGCCCCACCCTGTGTCCTTATGCAGGGAGGGGAGAATTGTTCCCTTGAATGTATATATCGTGTGTCTGTGTTAGAAATAAAGAAGTCTATTTCCTGGTTTCCTTCAAGTCTGGTTGTCTAGTCTTGTTTGGTCAGCAGTGGTGTCCATGGATCGGTGTTCGGACAGGGAAGCGGGAGTATAAAGGAAATACCCAAGTGTAGTCGGGGTCCGGTTCCATTACAGACACTAAGTGACTATGTTCCCCCCTCCCCCCCAAAAAAATAGAATACTGTGATACTGCGAGTTGAATCCATGCCAGAAACACTCTTTTAGGGCTTGTTGGCCCACATTTGTTTACATGAAAAGAGAAGTAATAATACAAATCAAACAGTTACCCTCATAGGGATGTTCAGCATTCTTCGAGGCTACAACTCAGGTGCTTGCTTCAGCCTTCTGGCTTACTATAGCAGTGCCATTGCTCAGGCCTTCAGCTTAAGCCTTGGTTATGGTCCCTCAGACCATCTCACACAACACTACTGTACTCACTTAGAGCTCTGTACCGCTCCCTCAGCTCTTTCGGCTCTTTCTGCACTCTCGTATCTCTGCTCCCCTTGCCCATGTCCTGGCTTGGGCAAGGGACCTCCTGTCTCTGGGGTGGAGTCCTGAACTGCTGTCAGGCCTTTGAATATAAAGTTTGCAAAGGTTTGCTCCGATACCTGTTGTCACGTGTGCCCTCCCCTGCTCGCTCCCTCCCCCTCACCACACACAGCCTTGAAGTAGGCTGCGCATGATGAGGGGAGGGGACCACTGTGACCCCCCAACCGGGAGACCCGGAGGTCTCTGCGCACTCCCAGTGGGTGTAGTGCGGGCGCAGGGCTTCCTGCGCTCTGTGCCCACCAGTGACAAAGGCCGTGCTCCCGAGAGCACGTCCTGAGTCAAGGGGGCGTGCCTCGTTAAGGCGGCGCTGGGCCGGCCGTTGTCGGGGCAACCCAGAAACGTCCCGCATGGCTTTAAAAAGGCCAGCGCGAGACCAGGCCGGTCTCTTTCTCCTGTGTTGTCCAGCCGCTCTCTCTCAGCCTGCGACTACCGCTGTCGTGGGAGGTCCGGGTGAGGACCGGGCCTCCGCAGCCATCCCTGCTGAGCACTCTGCAGGAGCCCCCCCCTCAAAGGTCAGATCCCAAAGCCAGGACTTCCGCTGCTGTCCCTGGCAAGCTGGCCGCTGTGAGGGCCCCTGCCTGCTAATCGCTGCTGTCCCTGGAAAAGCTGTGCGCTGTGAGGACCCCTGCCTGCTAATCGCTGCTTTTCCTAGAAAAGCTGGCCACTGTGAAAGCCCCTGCCTGCTAATCGCTGCTGTCCCTGGAAAAGCTGGCCACTGTGAGGGTCGTTGTCCGTTGCTGAGGGTCCCTGGGAAGCCGCCCTGTCTGCTGATCGCTGGGGCCCTGGGAAGCCACCCCTGTCTGCTGCTTGCTGGGCCCCTGGGAAGCCGCCCTTCTGCTGATCTCTGGGCCCCTGGGAATCTGTCCTGTCTGCTGATTGCTGGGTCCCTGGGATGCCGCCCTGTCTGCTGATCGCTGGGGCCCTAGGAAGCCGCCCCTGTCTGCTGATTGCTGGCCCCTGGGAAGCTGCCCTGTCTGCTGACTGCTTTGTCCCTGGAAGCCACCTGCTTCTGCGTGCCTGAAAGCCGCCTATCGTTAGTGTCCCTGGAAGCCGCCTGCTGCTGAGTGCAAGCAGCCTAGCGTGAGTGTCTCTACAAGCCGCATGTTGTGGAGTGCCCTGGACTGCCCCTATTGTGCGCTCAGACCAACCTTGTTTGAACTGCCCCATGTCGTGCCCGGAGTGTAGCTACCTGGACTGCCCCCCTGAGGGCTTGAGCCATCGCTACCTGAACCAGATCCTGTCGCCAAAGTCCCGCTGAGTCCCCGTGAGCCTGATGTTGTCCCTAGTAAGCTGTGTGGGAGCTGTGCTGAGGCTAGGCCCCACAGCCAAAGTCCCGTTGAGTCCCCGTGAGCCTGATGTCACTAGAAAGGTGGGTGGGAGCTGTGCTGTGGTCAGACCCCCTAGTCAAGGTCCCGCTGAGTCCCCGTGAGCCTGATGTCCCTAGAAAGCTGGGTGGGAGCTGTGCTGATGTCAAACCCCCTAGTCAAGGTCCCGCTGAGTCCCCGTGAGCCTGATGTCCCTAGAAAGCTGAGTGGGAGCTGTGCTGAGGTCAGACCAGCTAGTCAAGGTCCCATTGAGTCCCTGTGAGGCTGCTGTTGTCTCTAGAAAGCTGTGTGGGAGCTGTGCTGAGGCTAGGCCCCACAGCCAAAGTCCCGTTGAGTCCCCGTGAGCCTGATGTTGTCCCTAGTAAGCTGTGTGGGAGCTGTGCTGAGGCCAGGCCTCACAGCCAAAGTCCCGTTGAGTCCCCATGAGCCTGATGTTGTTCCTAGTAAGCTGTGTGGGAGCTGTGCTGAGGCCAGGCCTCACAGCCAAAGTCCCGTAAAGTCCCCATGAGGCTGATGTCCCTAGAAAGCTGGGTGGGAGCTGTGCTGAGGTCAGACCCCCTAGTCAAGGTCCTGCTGAGTCCCCGTGAGCCTAATGTCCCTAGAAAGCTGGGTGGGAGCTGTGCTGAGCTCAGACCCCATAGCTAAGGTCCTGTTGAATCCCTGTGAGCCCACTTACCATGAGTGTCCCTACAAGCCGCATGTTGCGGAGTGCCAAGAGCTGCCCCGATTGAGTGTCTTCCGTAGTTCAATAAAGCTTTGTGTGTTTACCATCTTCTTTGTGTGTTCTGTCCTGCCTACGCTTCCGTCACACCAGTACATGACATTAGGCTAAAGGAAAGATGTCTAGTAAACTCTTACTGTCGCTGAAGAATTCAAATAGGGCCTCAAATAGGCTTCATCCCACCCTGGACTCTTTAAAGCCTCTGGACTCCAGAACCCAATCCTAGAATTATAAAACCCAGAGAAAGCTGAACAACCAACTTTCTGCACTCAGAGCTGACATTCTGGAGCCCCTCAAACTGTATTCTTAGTGAACTTTACCTCTTACACAGTGGCAGGGCCAAGCTGTTACAATACTTACCTAAACAACAGATGGCAACTTCAAACTCAGCTTATAGGTGGGGCTGACCCATCCAATGCACACGGGCCTTTCGCTCTCTCTGATGTGGACAGATGCCTCCCGGTCCCATGATATGTACACCTGCTCAGGATGTGACATTTTGAAGGAGGCGCAGTGTCCTGTTCCACCAGTCCAGCTAGACTCCACCTTCTATCTCCCAGTGAAAGAGTGGGTCCCACCAGAAACCAGCACGGACCCCATGCACACATATAAATAACTCTTTTGCACCATTCATCTAGGATCTTCGCCATATGGGTTGGGTCTCGGCTACTAGAGCACCAACCGCTAGTGAGGTAGGCACTGAACTGCTCCCCTCACCAATCTCTCCATGGCCTCAGGTGTATGCAATCAAGCCCCTAGGCATGCAGACTGCTTCTACAAACATTGGTGAAAGAATGGGTCGCTCTCAGAAGCTCAGTGACTCCAAGCGTGGTCCCGTGATAGGTGGCCACCTGGGCAATAAGTCCATCCGTGACATTTCCTGGCTGCTAAATATTCCACGCTCAACTGTTAGTGGGATTAAAACAAAGTGGAAGCAACTGGGAACAACAGCCACTCAGCCACCAAGTGGTAGGCCACGTCACATGACAGGGCGGGGTCAGCGCAAGCTGAAGTGCACAGTGCGCAGAAGTCGCCAACTGTCTGCAGAGTCAATAGCTAAAGACCTCCAAACTTGGTGTGGCCTTCAGATGAGCCCAACAACAGTGCGTAGAGAGCTTCATGGAATTGGTTTCCATGGCCGAGCAGCTGCATCCAAGCCTTCCATCACCAAGTGCAATGCAAAGCGTCGGATGCATACTGAAGCTGCTAAATTTGGCCAGGACATCTATGTATCAGTGACTTATGGTCATGAAAGGGTTAGTGCTGCAAATAAAGCACTATAGGAAAATCCGGTGATTTACAGATTGCGGCGGTATCTTTGTCATCTCAGTACGGCAAGTCTGGCCTTCCCCGAGCGGCGCTGATGAAACGTGCAAAAGTCCCGTTCTTCCGCCTGGTACGCTGAATTTCACTTTTTTTAATCCCAAACAAGGGAAGGCAGTAACTGACAGACTAATACAATTTCTAGAGCTGTATGAGGTTCGCAGATTCCTGGAGCGATTTCAGTGCACAGGCAGCAAAATCTAATAAATCGATGCCTCCGTCGCCGTGCTGTGATGAAATTTCAAGATAATGAAAAGAGAGCGAGGTAGGTTTACATACTAACTGCGCCTTTACGATACGCGGCGAGTCTATTGTTCTAAGTGAGAGGTGAAGGCTGTGTGACAGGCTGGGAAGTTGGTGAAAGGTTCAGGCAGGATCTATGGAGGGCCATATTGCAGGCTGGCAAAAGGAACCAAGCATGGGGGCAATCAAAGGGACCCGAACCCGACACCGATCGGCCATAACATTCTGACCGCTGACCGGTGAAGTCATTAACATTATCTCATTAGAAAGATAAGCCCAAACAGGGGCGGATTGACCATTTGGAAACCCGGACACTGCCCGAGGGCCCGGGGTCAGTAGGGGGCTCCATGAGATGCCCCTGGTACCTTTTTCATAGGCTTTTTTCAGTTTGGGCAAGGACACAGGGGCCCCATGATCCCCTATTGCCCGGGGGCCCCATGAGTTGTCAGTCCGCCCCTGAGCCCAAAGAAAAAAAAAATTAAAAATAGGCAAAGGGCTACATGACATGGGGGACAGGGGATACAAAGCAGGAGCTGCTGGGGGGGGGAGTACATGAGGAGGAGACCCAAAGAGCGGCAAAATCCTCGGGAGCAGTGGACATGTATAAATCTTCCTGCCCTCTCGCCCTGTTGCTGTTTGTTTTGTTCGGGCCCTAGGGTCTTTGGAAGTGTTCACTTTTTCGGAACAGTTCATAGCAGTGACCCATGTAAGGTATGGCACCCTCTGTTGGATCCCAGTTAATGGGGTATTATCTGGGAAGTGGTAACAAGTTGGTATCTGCAGAAAAGTGGGTTTTACCCCAAGCTGGTGCTTTGCGGTTGGGGATCGTGAACTAGTAACACAGGGTTAATCTATAGTTGGTCAGAAAACGTTGGTCACTTACCAGATTGGGAGTTACCTAGAGTAGGTGGAGCTGCTGGGGGAGGGGGTGCACTAGGAGGAGACCCAAAATCCTTGGGAGGAGCGGACGTGTAGGAATCTTCACGCCCACCCGCCCTGTTGTTGTTTGTTTTGTTCTGGCCCTTTGGCCTTTGGCGGTTGGGGTCGTTAACTTTTTTGGAACAGTTCATAGCAGTGACCCATCTAAGGTATGGAATCCTCTGTCAGATCCCAGTTAATGGGGTATTATCTGGGAAGTGGCAACAAGTTGGTATCTGCAGAAATGTGGGTTTTACCCCAAGCCGGTGTTTTGCGGCTGGGGATCGTGAACTAGTAACACAGGGTTAATCTATAGTTGGTCAGAAAACATTGGTCACTTACCGCATTGGGAGTTACGGAGAGTAGGTGGAGCTGAAGGGGCAAAATCCTCAGGAGCAGCGGACATGTATAAATCTTCCTGGCCTCTCGCCCTGTTGTTGTTTGTTTTGTTCGGGCACTAGGGTCTTTGGCGGTTGGGGTCTTTTGAGACGTTCACATTTTCGGAACAGTTCATAGCAGTGATGACCCATCTAAGGTATGGCATCCTCTGTTGAATCTCAGTTAATGGGGTATTATCTGGGAAATGGTAACAAGCTGGTGTCTGCAGGAAAGTGGGTTTGACCCCAAGCCAGTGTTTTGTGGCTGGGAATCATGAAGTAGTAACGCAGGGTTAAGCTATAGTTGGTCAGAAAAAGGCAATCACTTACCAGATTGGGAGTTTCGGAGAGTAGGTGGAGCTGCTGGGGGGGTACACAAGGAGACCGAAAGAGAGGCAAAATCCTCAGGAGCAGCAGACATGTAGGAATCTTCACACCCTATCGCCCTGTTGTTGTTTGTTTTGTTCTGGCCCTTGGACCTTTGGCGGTTGGGATCTTTGAAAGCGTTCACATTTTCGGAACAGTTCATAGCAGTGACCCATCTAAGGTATGGCGTCTTCTGTTGGATCCCAGTTAATGGGGGTATTATCTGGGAAGTGGTAACAAGTTGGTATCTGCAGAAAAATGAGTTTGACCCCAAGCTGGTGTCTTGCGGCTGGGGATCGTGAAGTAGTAACGCAGGGTTAATCTATAGTTGATCAGAAAACGTTGGTCACTTACCGGATTGGGAGTTACGGAGAGTAGGTGGAGCTGCTGGGGCAAAATCCTCGGGAGGAGCGGACATGTATAAATCTTCCTGCCCTCTCGCCCTGTTGTTGTTTTGTTCGGGCCCTTGGCGGTTGGGGTCTTTGGAGACGTTCACATTTTCGGAACAGTTCATAGCAGTGACCCATCTAAGGTATGGCATCTTCTGTTGGTTCTGTCAGGGAACGAGAAGATCGCCGCGACACATGAATCTGCACATGCGTAGGATTCCAACAAGACATACAGGGAGGCAGGCATGAGGACCCAGGCTCGCCTGTCACCAATGACGGCGCCGGGCAGGCACTAGGACCCTGGCTCGCCTGTCACCAATGACGGCGCCGGGCAGGCACTAGGACCCAGGTGCGCCTGTCACCAATGACAGCGCCGGCCAGGCACTAGGACCCAGGCGCGCCTGTCGGTGCCGGGCGGGCTATTTAAACCGGCTCTTGCAATGCTCACATTGCCGTATGGTCTTGTTCCTGTTTATCCCGATCCTGTGAGAGTATCTTGTTGTTGCCGAACCCTTCCTGATCCTGATTACTGCTGACTATCTCCTGCCCTGACCCCTGGCTCGTTTGACCATTCTTCTGCCTGTCTCCGATTGTCTGATCTCCTGCTGCTGAACCTGGCTTGTGACAAGACGATTCTCTGCCTGCTGCTCTGTTCCGTTCTGCCTCCACTTTTACCGACCCGGCCTGTCTGACTCTGCTACTGTTCACAGTGTGTTCCGCCCATCCATCCTGCACGGATCCATCCGTTACTGTCAAGCTGGGTGTACCCAGGGGCCGCGACCTGGTCTCAGCCTGCTCCAAGTCCATCCCCACCATCAGGGGCCCTGTTGAACAAACAGACTGGGGCTTAGACCCTGCGCCCTGGGGAATCCCGGTCTGTGGATCCATAGAGCAACCGTCAGTAGGTACGTGACAGGTTCCCAGTTAATAGGGTATTATCTGGGAAATGGTAACAAGCTGGTGTCTGCAGAAAAGTGGGTTTGACCCCGAGCCGGTGTTTTGTGGCTGGGGATCGTGAAGTAGTAACACAGGGTTAAGCTATAGTTGGTCAGAAAAAGGAGGTCACTTACCGGATTGGGAGTTACGGAGCGTAGGTGGAGCTGCCGGGGGAGGGGGGTACACAAGGTGGAGACCCAAAGGGCGGCAAAATCCTCAGTAGCAGCGGACGTGTAGGAATCTTCATGCCTACCCAACCTGTTGCTGTTTGGTTTGTTTGGGCCTTTGGCGGTTGGGGACATTAGAGGCGTTCACATTTTTGGAACAGTTCATAGCAGTGACCCATCTAAGGTATGGCATCCTTTGTTGGATTCCAGTTAATGGGGTATTATCTGGGAAGTGGTTACAAGTTGCTATCTGCAGAAAAGTGGGTTTGACCCCCGAGTCGGTGTTTTGCGGCTTGGGATCGTGAAGTAGTAACGCAGATACACAACCTGATGTTGGTTCTCAAGTGCCTCCCAAGACTGGAAACCTGTATATTATGGCAATTGGTTTATGTTTACTGTTTAAAGGAATGTTATTTTGCTTTATTTGTTAATAAATGGCCAAGTTGGCCAATTTTCTCCAGATTGGGTCTTTGGTCATTTCTTAATTAGTATAATTTGGGAAGGGTATCAGATGTAGAAGGACTTGGAGACATATGGGTTACCCTAGTCAAGACATCTGAAATTGTACAAGATATATTAGGCAGCAAGTGAACATGTTGTCCATGAAGCTGATGTGTTGAAAACAGAATTGACAATTGTTAGCATTGGATGGGCTTTGCCAAGTAGGGCAGGGAGAAAGGGTGGGAGGAGGGGTGGCTGCCCTGGGAGCCGTGGTATCATGTGAGGTGGGGGGAGGGCACCGCATGGAGAGTTTCTACCTACAAGCTGACAGGAGTAGTGATGACCGCTTTACTAATCCTGTCAGCTCAGCTCTGGAGGCAGATCCGAAGAGAGAGAGCTGGGAGGAGGGATTGGTTGTGCTCTCTCTCCCCTCCAGCTCTTCCTCCTGCTTCTGCAGCTCTCCTGGATTGGGACTACCAGATCTCCACTGTGTAGTGTTTGTTTACCCTCCCCCAACTCCTCCCAGAAAAGAATGCGGGTAGGAGGTGGGTAAGCAAACACTGCACAGTGGCGATCTGACAGCCAGTGACGTCTTTAGTGCCGGGTGCCAATGCTACAGTCCAATAGCCCTTTATAGCCCCCTATAATGCTTGAATTGTTTTTGGGGGCCGAGGTCTTTGCGGACATAAAATACATTTTGGGGGGGTGTCGTTTAGCCTCTTCACCCTGGGTGCTAGATGACCTTGTCCCGGCATTGTTGGTAAGAGCTAAATTGTAATGTCTAAATGACTAGGTCAGGTGACTTGTGCTCATTGTTCCAGGAACCCCTAGCAACCTCTGGAGGAACCCCAGGATTCCATGGAACCCTAGCTGAGAAATCCTGCCCTACATCTACACCAAACCTTTATCCCAGAGTAGGATATAGCATAGATTTTAAAGGGGGGACCATAAAAAAAAGATGTGGGGTTCCCCCTAAGGGGATATATATGAGACCCTTATCCGAGCAATCAGACTGGCTGACCAGGAAAGAGGAGAGCGAGGGTACTTTGACAAAGCGCCTTGTCCCTGTTATGATGAGGGCAATGGCCTCTTCCCCACAACCCTGGCTCATTGGTTATGGGGGTCTGTGGAGGGGGACTTATCTGATTCTGGAAGCCACTTAAAGAAAGCAAAATCCTGTCGCGTAAATACATCATCAATGATGTCCTTCAGCAATGTAGATCAAAGTCAATCGCAATAAATGTGAATCACCAGAAAAAATTTCCAATCGGATCCTGAAGGAATCCATGTTGTAAATGACAGCAACCGGCTGAATGCAAACAAATGTGCTGTCTGCCGTCATTGAACAGATATAGTCATGACTATGTTTGTTCAATTATCTGGTTTGCCTACCTGCACACAGGCTGTAGAATCGTGGTTGCTAAGAAGTCAACGCCTGCCAGCATCTTCACAACACATGATGGTCTTCAGACTTTCCAGCAGAAAGTATTCATTTATTGGTGGCAGTAATTATTATTATTATTATACAGTATTTATAAAGCGCCAATAGTTCGCTCAGCGCTGTACAATACAAAGGGGGACAGAACATGTGACAGAACAATACCAATACAATGCAAAACATGAGGGGATCGAGGGCCCTGATCTTTCGAGCTTACAATCCAGGAGGGATCGGATGGTGGTACAGGAGGAGATAGCTGTGGGGGATGGAGTGGTAGGAAGAGTGGAGGAGGTCGGCAAGTTAGCAGGGGGTGGGGGAGGCTTCCCTGAAGAGATGGGTTTTCAGGGTGCACCTAAAGGAGAGGAGAGTAGGTGATAATCTGATGGGTTGGGGCAGGGAGTTCCAGAGGATAGGTGACACCCTGGAGAAGTCCTGGAGGCGGGCATGGGAAGAGGAGACCAGGGAACTAGAGAGACGGAGGTCTTGTGAGGAGCGGAGTGTGCGTGCTGGGTGGTACTTGGATATTAGGTCAGTGATGTAGTTCGGGGCAGTATGGTGGACGGCTTTGTACGTCAGTGTTAGGATTTTGAATTTGATCTGTTGTGCAATCGGAAGCCAGTGGAGGGATTGGCAGAGGGGGGTGGAGGACACTGAGTGGAGGCCAGTGGAGGGATTGGCGGAGGGATTGGCAGAGGGGGGTGGAGGACACTGAGTGGAGGCCAGTGGAGGGATTGGCAGAGAGGGGTGGAGGACACTGAGTGGAGGCCAGTGGAGGGAATAGCAGAGGGGGGTGGCGGAGATGGAGCGGTTGGAAAGGTGAATGAGTCTGGCAGCCGTATTCAGGATAGACTGAAGCGGGGATAGCCAGCGGCGAGGCAGGCCAGTGAGGAGGGAGTTGCAGTAGTCGAGTCGTGAGATGATGAGGGAGGGGATGAGCTGTTTAGTGGTTTCTGGGGTTAGGAACGTGCGGATTTTGGCGATGTTGCAGAGGTGGAGTCTGCATGAGTTTGTTAAAGATTGGACTTGGGGCTGGAAGGACAGATTGGAGTCTAGAATGACACCAAGTAATGAGAATAAATGAATGGCGTCCTTCTACAGAAGCTTCGGGCTGGTGAAGCCGCCGGCCAGTCTGTGAACACTGAGTTTGGGTTGAACCCCGCATTGGGCCAGTCCTCCTGAGTATCTAACCGCGAGGTGTAAATTAGCCGTATTCTCATTGCAGAGGAAAAAGTCTGAACTGGGTATGCTTCATGATTAAAAGAAATTCTCATCGATTTAATAAGAGTTTTTCTTCGGTGGCTTAAATCACCGATTTCATTTCCAGATTGCTCAAAAGGGGTCCCAAAATGAAATTATGCTTCCGTATTACCCAGCCAGCAAGCCCTGAGTATGATGTAGGCTGTAAAATTGGAAATTGTTAGTCTGCCAAGTCCCCAGTTACATTCTACACGTGAAAATAGATAAAAAGTTTCCTGCGAGGTCGATAATGTTTCCATAAATATACTGAGATGTTTTTATGGATGAACAAACTAAAAAAAAAAAAAAAATTACAGTTTCCTCAATAATCAAATCCAGCCTTAAATAATGTCAGCCTGGGCTCTCAGGTTGCAAGGCCATGCAATGATTTCAATGATGTGCTGAAGAGTATAAAAGATTGTACGTGCTATAGAACCCATGTCAAACACGAGGCCCACGGGCCATTTCATGTTGCCCTTGCACCTCCCCTGCAGCTGCAGCACCCCCCTCATCTCTGCCCCCACCTTGTCTCAGCAATCAGCAGCTTGAGGAGGACAGAACTCCTACAGATCCTGAATCTCTCTGTGCAGCCGCAGCACCTTCCTTGTGGCAGCAAAGAGAAGGACAGAACTCCTTCAGATCCTGACCCTCTCTGTGCAGCTGCAGCACCCCCTTGTCTCCTTCCCCACCTTGTCTCAGCAGTTGAAAGCAGAGAGGAGTACAGAACTCCTCCTACAGATCCTGCTCCTCTCTGTGAAGTTGCAGCATCCCCTTTGTCTCCTCCTCCACCTTGTCTCAGCCGTCGTCAGCTTGAGGGGGGACAGAACTCCTCCTACAGAGCCTGCCCCTCTCTGTGCAGGTTCAGCACCCCCTTGTCTCCATCACCTTGTCTCAGCAATTGGAAGCAGAGAGGAGTACAGAACTCCTCCTACAGATCCTGCACATCTCTGTGCAGCCGCAGCATCCCCCTTGTCTGCTCCCCCAGCTTGTCTCAGCAGTTGGCAGGGGAGAGGAGTACAGAACTCCTCCTACAGATCCTGCACCTCTGTGCAGCTGCAGCACCCCCTTGTCTCCTTCCCCACCTTGTCTCAGCAGTCAGTAGCTTGAGGGGGACAGATCTCATTCTACAGATCCTGCCCCTCTCTGTGCAGCACTCCCTTGTCTCCTTCCCCACCTTGTCTCATCAGTTGGCAGCAGAGAGGAGTACAGAAACTCCTCCTACAGATCCTGAACCTCTCTGTGCAGCTGCAGCACCCCCTTGTCTTCTTCCCCACCTTGTCTCAGCAGTTAGTAGCTTGAGGGGGACAGAACTCCTCCCACAGATCCTGCCTCTCTGTGTGCAGCTGCAGCACCCCCTTGTCTCCTTCCCCACTTTGCCTCAGCAGTTGGCAGCGGAGAGGAGTACAGAACTTCTCCTACAGATCCTGCTCCTCTCTGTCCAGTCGCAACATCCCCATTGTCTCCTCCCCCACCTTGTCTTAGCAGTCGGCAGCTTGACATGGGACAGAACTCCTCCTACAGATCCTGCACCTCTCTGTGCAGCCACAGCACCCCCTTGTCTCCTTCCCCACCTTGTCTCAGCAGTCGGCAGCTTGAGATGGGACAGAACTCCTCCTACAGATCCTGCACCGCTCTGTGCAGCCACAGCACCCCCTTGTCTCCTTCCCCACCCTGTCTCAGCAGTTGGCAGCAGAGAGGAGTACAGAACTCCTCCTACAGATCCTGCTCCTCTCTGTGCAGCCACAGCACCCCCTTGTCTCTGCCTCCCCGGTCTCAGAATTCACCAGACTCTGGCAGCTGACTCCAGCCCTCCTTTGGTCCTCCTCCGGACCCTGCACTTTTTACTTCCCAGCTCAGCCCTAGCTTCTTCCCAGAGGAAGCACAAGGTAAAGGAGTTTCATTGTGATGTAAAGGAGGGTGGGGGACTCTTCACTTCTGATGGTGGGGAGACTCTTGATATCTGATGTTAGGGGGATCTCTGGAAATCTAGTCTTACAGATACATCTGGCCCATTGAGGGCAGCAATAATGCTACTGCAGCTCAAGGTGAAATTGAGTTTGACACCCTTCCTATAGGCTGAAGAATTGGGAGGAGCCATCATGGAGATATAGAGCTGTTCAGGAAATACATTACACTACAATTGTCATTGGATTCATCCAGGGTTGGCTCAAGATAGAAGCAGGTGAAGCTACCACCTTGGATACCATGCAACAGGAGAAGCTACCACCTTGGACACCATGCAACAGGAGAAGATACCACCTTGGACACCATGCAACAGGAGAAGATACCACCTTGGACACCATGCAACAGGAGAAGCTACCACCTTGGACACCAGGCAACAGGAGAAGATACCACCTTGGACACCATGCAACAGGAGAAGCTACCACCTTGGACACCATGCAACAGGAAAAGATACCACCTTGGACACCATGCAACAGGAGAAGCTACCACCTTGGACACCATGCAACAGGAGAAGCTACCACCTTGGACACCATGCAACAGGAGAAGCTACCACCTTGGACACCATGCAACAGGAGAAGCTACCACCTTTGGACACCATGCAACAGGAGAAGCTACCACCTTGGACGCCATGCAACAGGAGAAGCAAATGGGGTGGGAACCTCTCCTGCCTCTGCATCAGCCGGCTGTGTCCTGGGCTTTGCAGGACTTCGAGTCTGGTGTGGATTTAAAGGGGAACCCAACACAGAGATTAGGGGGAAAAAAAAGCATGCGTTCCCCTCAAAAATCCACACCAGACCCTTATCCTACCATGCATTCTGCCAGACCAATAAAGTGTGAGGACAAGTGTTCTCCCTCACCTCCAGAACCACATGCCTTCAACATGGGGAGGGTACCTTGCCAGCAGGAATCCTCGGCAAAGCACCTTGACCCTATTATAATGAAGGCAAGGGCCCCTTCTCCATAACCCTGGAATGGTGGTTGTGGAGGTCTGCAAAGGTGGGCTTATCAGAATCTGGAAGCCCCTTTAACACATGTGGGTCCTCAGATCCATTCCCCCCCCCCACCATGAATGATTAAGTTTCAAATAATACCCCTGGTTATTCGTTCACAAAAAGGCCCACAATGTAAATGGAGTGGAGTTTAACCCCTCACCGTCCTGAGGATTTCCTCCCCCTCGTCCTCCTGAGGATTTCCCCCCCTCATCCTCCTGAGGATTCCCCCCCCCCCTCGCCCTCCTGAGGATTCCCCCCCTTCCTCACCAGGCCATTTTTTTGCGTTACGGCACTGCATTGCTTTAACTGACAATTGCGTGGTCATGCAACGCTGCACCCAAACGACATTTATGTCCTTTTTTTCCCACGATCGGATTACCAATGGACTCTTTGTGCTGATCCCTCCTATCGATTAGTTTACCCACCTAAGAGAGCTCCACAGAGTCCCCAGGATGGGAACCATAAGGCATAGAGTACAACCATACTGACCCTGCATGGAGATAGGCTTCTTCCACGCTGCTGGGTGACTGCAGCCAGGGCTGTGGTTAGAAACCACGGGGACCCATACAGCCAACCAGACAGGACCCTATCCCCCCCCCCCAAAAAAAACCACACAGTTTACTATGCTTCAGTTATAAATGAACTCAGTGGGTGATTGGTTCCGATCACTCATTGTGTTCATTCAGGAAAGGAAGGAGCTGGTAACATATTTACTGGACCCTTCACCCATTCTCCACCCTGAAGGATAGTATTGTGTGCTTGCAGCTGCCGGTGGGAAGGAGAGGAGGGAAGCAGGAAGCACTGCGGGGGTAGGGGAGGCACACAGGGGGGCCTAGGCAGCAGGGGGAAATGTATGGTGCACAGGGAGGGTGACTAGTACTGTGAGTGGGGGGCAATTACTGGAATTGATCCCCCTGTATGCCTCTCTCTGCAGCAGATGAAAGTCGACGGGAGGGAGAAGAGAAGAAGCCAGCTTTCAGGTGCTGTGGAGAGAGCCATCCCGGGGATCAGTTCCAGTTATAACCCCCGCCTTACTATTCACCCCCCTACCCACATCTAATTCACCCAGCTGCCTGGGCCCACTGCTGGCTACACCTTGTGAAGAGGACCAGTGGTACCCCTTATCAACGGCCCTCAGCCTCAACAAGTGTATGTCTACTTTGGTGGACTCCCCGTGGGGACTACTCTGCATGGTTTTTATCACTTTTTTGTAACCATTTCACCTTGTTTCTGATCTACTACACTATAAGGGCTCCTCCCCCTCTCTCTTTTCTTTTTTTTTTTTTTTTTTTGGTGGACATTCTGAACTTTACCAGAGACCCCTGGCCAGTTTTTCAGGATTCTTTGGTTTGCTTTGGACCGCCACACCCCAGTCTCTATACAAGGAGTAGCTGTGACATGAACCATAATACACTTTAAGGTAGGTATTGTTACAAAGGTTTTACCCTCATAGGTGTCTACATATAATAACACATGGTCGATCAGCTAATAATAACTCATTTCGGATGGAAAGTATTGGGAATAGAACTTGAATAAATATTCTCGATTTTAAGGCGAAGTTCAGAGTGAGATTGATGGCACCAACGAAGACATGGCTTTGGGCTTCTAGGGAAGATAGACTAATCAATAGGAGGGATCAGCGAGTCCATTGGTAATCCGATCAAAAGAGGCGCCCAAAGTGGCTTTTCTAAGGATAGGCAAAAGTCATCTGCTTTGTTAAAACACCCAATATCATGGCTCCAGGAGATCCACCCAGATGACATCACTAGTCTAAGCTCTACATCAATGTTATTACTTTGGCAATTAAGTGGCAATTAATTCATTGGCTGCCTTTACCTTCCTTTCATCATATTGTTACCAGCGTGAAATAACTCTTGAGACAACCATATGGCACTAGTTTTGTCAAGTTGTCCATTTCTCAGTCTGGGAGGTTGTTGTCCCTTGGGGGGGGGGGGGGGGGCACCCACTTTGTGGTAGAGCTGTTAGAGGTTGTTGTGCCTTCAGGAGGGGGCCAATTGCTTTGTGCTAGACCTTTCAGAGGTCACTGTTCCTTGGAGGGCAACCACTTTGTGGTTGACGATGATCCATAATACACTTTAAGGTAGGTATTGTTACAAAGGTTTTACCCTCATACAGTGGGGATCGAAAGTTTGGGCACCCCAGCTAAAAATTTGTATTAATGTGCATAAAGAAGCCAAGGAAAGATGGAAAAATCTCCAAAAGGCATCAAATTACAGATTAGACATTCTTATAATATGTCAACAAAAGTTAGATTTTATTTCCATCATTTACACTTTCAAAATAACAGAAAACAAAAAAATGGCGTCTGCAAAAGTTTGGGCACCCTGCAGAATTTATAGCATGCACTGCCCCCTTTGCAAAGCTGAGACCTGCCAGTGTCATGGATTGTTCTCAATCATCGTCTGGGGAGACCAGGTTATGTCAATCTCAAAGGTTTTAAATGCCCAGACTCATCTGACCTTGCCCCAACAATCAGCACCATGGGTTCTTCTAAGCAGTTGTCTAGAAAACTGAAACTGAAAATAGTTGACGCTCACAAAGCTGGAGAAGGCTATAAGAAGATAGCAAAGCGTTTTCAGATGTCAATATCCTCTGTTCGGAATGTAATTAAGAAATGGCAGTCATCAGGAACAGTGGAAGTTAGAGCAAGATCTGGAAGACCAAGAAAAATATCAGACAGAACAGCTCGCAGGATTGTGAGAAAAACAATTCAAAACCCACGTTTGACTGCACGATCCCTCCAGAAAGATCTGGCAGACACTGGAGTTGTGGTCACTATTCCACTATAAAGAGATACTTGTACAAATATGGTCTTCATGGAAGAGTCATCAGAAGAAAACCTCTTCTATGTCCTCACCACAAAAATCATCGTTTGAACTTTGCAAATGAACATATAGACAAGCCTGATGCATTTTGGAAACAAGTTCTGTGGACCGATGAGGTTAAAATTGAACTTTTTGGCCGGAATGAGCAAAGGTACGTTTGGAGAAGAAGGGGCACAGAATTTAATGAAAAGAACCTCTGTCCAACTGTTAAGCATGGGGTTGGATCAATCATGCTTTGGGGTTGTGTTGCAGCCAGTGGCACAGGGAACATCTCACGAGTAGAAGGAAAAATGGATTCAATAAAATTTCAGCAAATTTTGGATGGTAACTTGATGCCATCTGTGAAAAAGCTGAAGTTAAAGAGAGGATGGCTTCTACAAATGGATAATGATCCTAAACACACCTCGAAATCCACGAGGGATTACATCAAGAGGCGTAAACTGAAGGTTTTGCCATGGCCTTCACAATCTCCTGACCTCAACATCATTAAAAATCTATGGATAGACCTTAAAAGAGCCGTGCGTGACAGACAGCCCAGAAATCTCAAAGAACTGGAAGACTTTTGTAAGGAAGAATGGGCAAAGATACCTCAAACAAGAATTGAAAGACTCTTGGCTGGCTACAAAAAGCGTTTACAAGCTGTGATACTTGCCAAAGGGGGCAGTACAAGATATTAACTCTGCAGGGGGCCCAAACTTTTGCAGACGCCATTTTTTTGTTTTCTGTTATTTTGAAAGTGTAAATGATGGAAATAAAATCTAACTTTTGTTGACATATTATAAGAATGTCTAATCTGTAATTTGATGCCTTTTGGAGATTTTTCCATCTTTCCTTGGCTTCTTTATGCACATTAATACAAATTTTTAGCTGGGGTGCCCAAACTTTCGATCCCCACTGTAGGTGTCTACAAATAATAACACATGGTCGATCAGCTAATAATAACTCATTTCAGATGGAAAGTATTGGGAACAAAACTAGAATAGGTATTCTCGATTTTAAGGTGAAGTTCAGAGTGAGATCTATGACACCAATGAAGACATGGCTTTGGGCTTCTAGGGAAGATAAACTATAGGAAGTTTTGTGAACAAGAGGGATTGTTGGTCCCCAAAATTCATTGGCTGCCTTTACCTTCCTTTTATCATATTGTTACCAGCTTGAAGTGACTCTTGAGACAACCAAATGGTACTAGTTTTGCCAAGTTGTCAATTTCTCAGTCTGGGAGGTTGTTGTCCCTTGATGGTGGGGGGGGGGGAGGCACCCACTTTGTGGTAGAGCTGTTAGAGGTTGTTGTGCCTTCAGGAGGGGGCCAATTGCTTTTTGGTAGACCTTTCAGAGGTCACTGTTCCTTGGAGGGCAGCCACTTTGTGGTTGAACATGAGCCATAACACACTTTAAGGTAGGTATTGTTACAAAGGTTTTACCCTCATACAGTAGGTGTTCCCATATAATTAACACATGGTTGATCAACTAATAATAACTCATTTCAGATGGAAAATATTGGGAATAAAACTAGAATAGATATTCTCGATTTTAAGGCGAAGTTCAGAGTGAGATCTATGACACCAATGAAGACATGGCTTTGGGCTTCTAGGGAAGATAGACTATAGGAAGTTTTGTGAACAAGAGGGATTGTTGGTCCCCAAAATGGATTGGCTGCTTTACCTTCCTTTGGTCACATCATTGCCAGCTTGAAATGACTCTTGAGACAACCAAATGGCACTTCTTGTCTAGTTGTCAATTTCTCAGTCTGGGAGGTTGCTGTCCCTTGGGGGGGGGAACCCACTTTGTGGTTGAGCTGTTAGAGGTTGTTGTCCCTTCAGGAGGGGGCCAATTGCTTTGTGCTAGACCTTTCAGAGGTCACTGTTCCTTGGAGGGCAACCACTTTGTGGTTGAACATGAGCCATAACACACTTTAAGGTAGGTATTGTTACAAAGGTTTTACCCTCATAGGTGTCTACAAATAATAATAACACATGGTCGATCAGCTAATAATAACTCATTTCGGATGGAAAGTATTGGGAATAAAACTAGAATAGATATTCTCGATTTTAAGGCGAAGTTCAGAGTGAGATCTATGACACCAATGAAGACATGGCTTTGGGCTTCTAGGGAAGATAGACTTTAACCGTATGAGCCGGCGGTTTCTGAATGACTCTGATTATCACACTCCCTCCTCTGCCTGAGGTCCCCGTCACTAAGATGAATGACACCAGAGAATGGAGGAGCCTGAGAAATAAGTAAACTGTGGCTGTTACATGACAGTATAACCGTAAAAAAAAAGAAGGAAAACGTTTATTTATCGCAGATCTAGCATCAGATAGATTTTTGCATGTCAACTGCATGCATGCAAAATAATGTGTCATGACACGGTCATGTAAATCCTGATGCCTGTGCAGTTCTTTTTAATTCATTATAAAGAGTGTCAAATGGTTGTCTCAAGAGTCTACAATCATTTCATGTACAAATATGAGCACAGGAAGGGAAAAGATATCCAAGGCGTTTCAGGGCCAACCAGGGGCGGACTGACAACTCATGGGGCCCCCGGGCAATAGGGGATCATGGGGCCCCTGTGTCCTTGCCCACACTCAAACCACACCCAAAAAAGCCTATGAAAGGTGCCAGGGGCACCTCATGGGGCCCCCTACTGACCCCGGGCCTTCGGGCAGTGCCCGAGTATCCCAATGGTCAGTCCGCCCCTGGGGCCAACAATCCTCTTCATCAGGGCTTAGAAAAAAGTCACAAAGTTTCCTATTGGACGACTATAGGACAGCAAGTAGCTCCAACACATATACCATGAGATCATCATCGTTCTTTCCCCGACAGAGATCACCTCTCAGGAGGCTTTAGTTTTTTAGATAGAGCCCTATAGGCAGTTTTGTGAACAAGAGGGATTGTTGGTCCCCAAAATGCATTGGCTGCCTTTACCTTCCTTTTACTGCCTTGGCTGCCTTCACCTTTCACATTGTTACCAGCTTCAAATGACTCTTGAGACAACCACATGGCACTAGTTTTGTCAAGTTGTCTGGGAGGTTGTTGTACCTTGGGGGGGGGGGGAGCACCCACTTTGTGGTAGAGCTGTTAGAGGTTGTTGTCCCTTCAGGAGGGAGCAATTGCTTTGTGGTAGACCTTTCAGAGGTCATTGTTCCTTGGAGGGCAACCGCTTTGTGGTAGGACTGTCAGAGGATGTTGTCCCTTGAGGGGACACCCATTTTGTGGTGGAGTTGTCAGAGGTCCCCATCCCTTGGGGAGCCTCCCACTTTGTGCTAGAACTGTCAGAGGTTGTTGTCCCTTTGGGGGCCACCTGCTTTGTGGTAGAGCTGTCAGCGGTTGTTGTCCGTTGGGAGGCCACCCACTTTGTGGTAGAGCTGTCAGCGGTTGTTGTCCATTGGGGGGCCACCCACTTTGTGGTAGAGCTGTCAGTGGTTGCTCTCCCTTGGGCAGCCATTTGCTTTGTGGTAGACCTGTCAGAGGTCATTGGCCCTTAGGGGGGCATCCGCTTTGTGGTAGGGCTGTCAGAGGTCATTGCCCATTGGAAGCCACCCACTTTGTGGTAGACCTGTCAGAGGTTGTTGTACCTTTGAGGGCCACCTGCTTTGTGGTAGACCTGGATGTAAATGGAGAAACAGAAAAAGGGCACACAGAGGTTGTGTCCTCGAAACGCGTTAGCCAGCTGGTCATCCAGGGTTCCATTTTATGGACTCAGATGTTGTTTGGATCATACATCCTGTTCGGTTTGACATGCCTGTGTTTTTATGTCTGTTGTGAGTATGATACTTACTTTGTTTCTTCAATAAATATTTTAAACAATAATACACGAGGTCGGGGCGCCCTTTTTCTGTTTCTCCATTTGCATCCAGTGTATTTGGACCACCCCGGTCTGTTGAGGGCAGCAAGCAGTACATATTCCAGAAAATTCCAGAACATTCCTATTGGGTCTACTGAGTCCTTTCCTAGCGCAGGAGAAAAGTGTTTGTTGTGTTGGATTTGTGGTAGACCTGTCAGAGGTTGTTGTCCCTTAGGGGGCCACTCGCTTTGTGGTAGACCTGTCAGAGGTTGTTGTCCCTTAGGGGGCCACTCGCTTTGTGGTAGACCTGTCAGAGGTTGTTGTCCCTTAGGGGGCCACTCGCTTTGTGGTAGACCTGTCAGAGGTTGTTGTCCCTTAGGGGGCCACTCGCTTTGTGGTAGACCTGTCAGAGGTCATTGTCCCTTAGGGGGCACCCATTTTGTGGTAGAACAGTCAGAGGATGTTGTCCCTTGAGGGGACACCCACTTTGTGGTGGAGTTGTCAGAGGTCCCCATTCCTTCGGGGTGCCACCCACTTTATTGTAGAGCTGTCCAGGTTAGGTCATCAAGTTCAGCCAATACCTCCTGAAGGACAGATGAAAGATCTGAGTGCAGCACCTCACATTTGCTTTTTCTTAGACTCTGGTGCAGTTCTTGGATGTGATAAAAAAATGTCTGCACTCATTTGTGTTTCATAATATTTGTGCAACTGTTTATCAAATCTATATTTCCAGTTAAAAAAATACCCTAAAATGAGTTTTAGTGAACAAAGAGTATTGCGCCCATTTTTTTGGTAAGATATGAAGAAAGAGGTTGTGTTGAGTAAATAGATACCAAACATGTCAAGCCTTAAACCAATATTAAACTCAAAGCCAAAAATCTCATATACTGCAGCTTTCTAATCTTCAGAGGTGGTGGCTGCATTAGTTTTCTTTTTTAGTCATTAGTTATTTTAAACAAATGCAGCCATCACGTCTAGGTATCGGTCAGCTGCCATACAATGCATGTTTGGTTTAGGGTTTAATACGGCTTTAACATTGTGTGCGCCCGTGAAATGGTGAGAAACGACCTCAAATTGTCCAGAGGCAACGATTCAAAGCCTTTACAGATTATCAATTTACTGTGGATTCAGGTAACTGTGGATTATGGCCCTAGGATTACTGCTCTCTGCAGTTTGTGGTGACGCCTAACGTACGTGGCGCAATCATATGTGTTAATACGCACGTGCTCACCCTACACGCATTTGCATTCAAACATGTGCATGGGGCAATAAGATTTTATTTATTTATTTATTTTATTTTTTAATTTCATTTTATTTTTATCTTTTTTTATTTATTTATTCGTTCCGAATCGAATTTCGGACACATTTTTTCCGTTAATTCGGAGATTCGGATGTATCGGAATTTTGAATTACAAAAATAATGAATTTAAGCACTTGCTGTCCGGTCGTTGCATATAAATGGCAGTACGGTGGCAGTGCAGGGGCGGGTTGCCGTTCATAAACAGCGCCCACAATTATGAACTGTGCGCGCTCCCTGTTAACGTGCAGCACCGCAATCTGGTGCCCGCTGTGTCCTCCAGACACAGTGGAACACCGATCGTTGTACGGGACCTCTGTGTGAGGTCCCGATCATGTGATCACTGATTGGCCAATCAGTGATCACATGCAGAGTAGTAAGCAAGATGTCACTTCTGACATCATTGCTTACTACGTGTGAAATCTGTGAATGATCACAGAGATCACATGGTACAGGGCCATTCACAACAGCATTGTACCATGTGACAAGCTGTGACCAATCACAGCTCACACAGTATTTCTCAATGACTGCAAGAATGCAGCCAGAGAGAAGGAGAAATGATTGATGTTACAGCCTTTATGGGTGTAAAAGCAATCAGTGTAAAAAAAAAAAAAAAAAAACTTCATCACCCCCCACAAGTAGTACAGTGTCACCATGGTGACCCCACACTGCTAGGGTGACAGTATGTAAAAAAAAAAAACATAAATAATAATATAAAGAAATAAAATAAAAATGTAAAAAAAAAATTAAAAATTATAATTTTTGGTTATAAACTAATTTGGGTTATTTTTTTTTTTTTTTTACTAAAAAGATAACGGAATACATTTTGGCCAAGATTTGTAATTAAAAATTTTTGGACTTTTTCATTTACATAGCAAAAAAAACGTAAATCCCAGCAGTGAATAAATACCACCAAAATAAAGCTTTATCTGTCTCAAAAAAATACTAAAAAATTCATATGGGTACAGTGTTGCATGACCGCGCAATTATCATTCAAAGTGTGATAGCGCTGAAAGCTGAAAATTGGCCTGGACAGGAAGGGGGGGGGAAGTGTCCAGTCTGGAAGGGGGGAAAGTGTCCGGACTGGAAGGGGGGAAAGTGTCCGGACTGGAAGGGGGGGAAAGTGTCCGGACTGGAAGAGGGGGAAAGTGTCCGGACTGGAAGGGGGGAAAGTGTCCGGACTGGAAGGGGGTAAAAGTGTCCGGACTGGAAGGGGGGGAAAGTGTCCGGACTGGAAGGGGGTGAAAGTGTTCGGACTGGAAGGGGCGGAGAGTGTCCGGACTGGAAGGGGGGGGAGTGTCCGGACTGGAAGGGGGGGGAAGTGTCCGGACTGGAAGGGGGGAAAGTGTCCGGTCTGGAAGGGGGGGAAAGTGTCCAGACTGGAAGGGGGGGAAAGTGTCCGGACTGGAAGGGGGGGGAAAGTGTCCGGACTGGAAGGGGGGGGAAAGTGTCCGGTCTGGAAGGGGGGAAAGTGTCCGGACTGGAAGGGGGTGAAAGTGTCCGGACTGGAAGGGGGCGAAAGTGTCCGGACTGGAAGGGGGGGGAAAGTGTCCGGACTGGAAGGGGGGAAAGTGTCCGGACTGGAAGGGGGGAAAGTGTTTGGACTGGAAGGGGGGAAAGTGTCCGGACTGGAAGGGGGTGAAAGTGTCCGGACTGGAAGGGGGGGAAAGTGTCCGGTCTGGAAGGGGCGGAAAGTGTCCGGACTGGAAGGGGGAAAAGTGTCCGGACTGGAAGGGGGGGGAAGTGTCCGGACTGGAAGGGGGTCAAAGTGTCCGGACTGGAAGGGGGGGGGAAAGTGTCCGGACTGGAAGGGGGTCAAAGTGTCCGGACTGGAAGGGGGGGGGAAAGTGTCCGGACTGGAAGGGGGTCAAAGTGTCCGGACTGGAAGGGGGGGGGAAAGTGTCCGGACTGGAAGGGGGGGAAAGTGTCCAGACTGGAAGGGGGTCAAAGTGTCTGGACTAGAAGGGGGAAAGTGTCCAGACTGGAAGGGGGGGAAAGTGTCCGGACTGGAAGGGGGGGAAAGTGTCCAGACTGGAAGGGGGGGAAGTGTCCGGACTGGAAGGGGCGGAAAGTGTCTGGACTGGAAGGGGGGGGGAAGTTTCCGGACTGGAAGGGGGGGAAGTGTCCGGACTGGAAGGGGGGGGGAAGTGTCCGGACTGGAAGGGGGGGAAAGTGTCCGGACTGGAAGGGAGGGAAAGTGTCCGGACTGGAAGGGGGAGGGAAGTGTCCGGACTGGAAAGGGGGAAAGTGTCCAGACTGGAAGGGGGGGGGAGTGTCCGGACTGGAAAGGGGGAAAGTGTCCGGACTGGAAGGGGGTAAACGAATCTGAACTAATGAAATTCGATTAGAAAACAAATTTGAATTTGAAAACAAAATCGAACAAACATTTGAAAACCAATTTAAAGCGGACCTCCACCCAAATGGGGAAGTTCCGCTTTAAGGACTGGTCCCATGCTCCCCATTAAGGATTGATTCCGAAATTGACAGGAACCCGCTCCCACTTCTGGATGTTGTCCCCTCCTCCCTCCCCGTGGTCTTCTAGGACACATGACTACCGGGGCCATTCACAAAGCCGCAAGCTGTCACAGCTGGAAGCCCACACTGAAGATGCCGGGAATGGTGCCTGGTGAAATGGGCAGCGTGGGGGGGGGGGGACACCGCGGGATCGAGGGACAGGTAAGTGTCCATTTGTTTTCAGTCAGAAGCTCCAGTTTTTGCAGCTGCTGACTTTTATTTTTTTTTATTTTCCAATCTATACATGTACGGCCAGCTTAACTTTTCGAATTCGGTTGAAAATTTTTCATATTCGAACGACTTTTCGAATTTTGTTGAATCCATTCCGAATTCGGTTGAACCAATTTTGAAACGACTTTTAGAATTTGGTCAAAATGCTTTCTAATTGATTTAGAGTACGAATTACCGCAGAGAATCCCGACAACGAATTGACCGAATCCGACTACACGAAAATCTGTTAGATTTCGAATCGAAAGGAGTTTTTTAGTTTTGCGCATGTCTAGTTCACGCCAAAACACATGGTGCCGCAGCACAATGCGGTTCAGTGAGGCATCATTTTTTTAAAACGGTCAGGGACTTTTGGGAATTTTCATCGAAATGAATGGGCTGCCCTACATGCGGCAAATAACATTGAAAACGCACGTGCGCTTCATTTCACAGAAATGCGTTGCCCCGCGTGTCATCTAACGTGCATGCCAAAACTCATGGCGCCATTGCACCGGGTGCTTCAGTACAGCATTAACTTTCCATACGGATCAGCATCTCCACTGAAACGAATGAGCTGCCCTACACGCAGGAACATGCGGAAATTGCGCAGAAAGGCGTGCGTGTTCCATCCGCTCCCGCGTGGTGTAAAAGCGATCAGGCGGCTCTACACCCTCAATGTCACATAAAACAGAGATCAATGATAAGCGCATAACAACTTATTTTTACTGAAGATTGAAAAGATGACGAGTGCTCGACCTCCATATTGCACCGCATGCCAAAATTCTGCAGAGGAGAGGAGGTTACGGGATTTGGAAGGTGCGCAATGATAATCCAAATAATCTTTTATCAAATTTTACAATTTATTGATATCAATAAAAATACATTTGGATACAAACAGTTACAAAAGGCTTGACAATCACAATATGCTTGACTGTTTCCTGCGGTGCACAGATGATGCTTCCCAACATGTTTCGCCCATCCTAGGCTTCCTCAGGGGAAAAGAAAAGATGTTTTGCCCATCCTCTGGAACTCTCTACCCCAATCTTTCAGACTATCGCCTACTCTGCTCACTTTTAGGCGATCTCTGAAAACCGATCTCTTCAGGGAAGCCTATCCTGCCCTCCGCTAATAATGGAATCTTCTATTCCTCCTACCAGTCCATCCCCCACAGTTACTACCTTTTGTACCACCAGCCCCTCCCTCCTAGATTGTAAGCTCCCAGGATCAGGCCCTCCTATCCCTCTTGTATTGATCTGTATTGATCTGTATTGTCTTCCGTTATATTGTAAAGCGCTGAGCAAACTGTTGGCGTCATAAATCCTGTATAATAATAAAAACAGCAAATTGAATTGGTTTCTTGGATTAGACCACCCCCACAGGTATTACCTTTTGTACCACTAGCCCCTCCCTCCTAGATTGTAAGCTCCCAGGATCAGGCCCTCCTATCCCTCTTGTATTGAACTGCATTGTTGCTGTATTGTCTCCCGTAAAGTGCTGAGCAGACTGTTGGCGCCATAAATCCTGTATAATAATAATATATTAATAATAATAATATAGGCGCCATAAATCCTGTATAATAATAATAACAAAAACAGCAAATGTCATTGGTTTCTCGGTTTCCACCATCCCCCGCAGTTATTACCTTTTGTACCACCAGCCCCTCCCTCTTAGATTGTAAGCTCCCAGGATCAGGGCCCTCCTAACCAGGGGCAGACTGACAACTCATAGGGCCCCTCGGCAATAGGAAATCATGGGGCCCCTATGTCCTCACCCACACTCAAACCACACCCAAAAAAGCCTATGAAAGGTAACAAGGGCATCTCATGGGGCCCCCTACTGACCCTGGGCCCTCGGGCAGTGCCCAAGTTTCCAAATGGTCAGTAAGCCCCTGCTCCTATCCCTCTTGTATTGTTGCTGTATTGTCTCCCATTATATTGTACAGCGCTGAGCAAACTGTTGGCGCCATAAATCCTGTATAATAATAATTATAAAAACAGCAAATTTCATTGGTTTCTTGGATTAAACCATCCCCCACAGTTATTACCTTTTGTACCACCAGCCCCTCCCTCCTAGATTGTAAGCTCCCAGGATCAGGGCCCTCCTAACCAAGGGCGGACTGACAACTCATGGGGCCCCCGGGCAATAGGAAATCATGGGGCCCCTGTGTCCTCACCCACACTCAAACCACACCCAAAAACATCCTATGAAAGGTAACAGGGGCATCTCATGGGGCCCCCTACTGACCCCGGGCCCGAGGGCCTAAATAGTCAGTCCACCCCTGCTCCTAACCCTCTTGTATTGATCTGTTTTGTAAAGCGCTGAGCAAACTGTTGGCGCCATAAATCCTGTATAATAATAAAAACAGCAAATTTCATTGGTTTCTCAGATTAGCCCATCCCCCACAGTTATTACCTTTTGTACCACCAGCCCCTCCCTATTAGATTGTAAGCTCCCAGGATCAGGGCCCTCCTATCCCTGATCTGTATTGTCTCCCCTTATATTGTACAGCGCTGAGCAAACTGTTGGCGCCATAAATCCTGTATAATAATAAAAATAGCAAATTTAATTGGTTTCTCAGATTAGACCATCCCCCACAGGTATTACCTTTTGTACCACCAGCCCCTCCCTATTAGATTGTAAGCTCCCAGGATCAGGCCCTCCTATCCCTCTTGTATTGATCTGTATTGTTGCTGTATTGTCTCCCGTTATATTGTACAGCGCTGAGCACACTGTTGGCGCCATAAATCCTGTATAATAATAATAATTATAAAAACAGCAAATTTAATTGGTTTCACAGATTAGCCCATCCCCCACAATTATTACCTTTTGTACCACCAGCCCCTCCCTATTAGATTGTAAGCTCCCAGGATCAGGGCCCTCCTATCCCTGATCTGTATTGTTGCTGTATTGTCTCCCCTTATATTGTACAGCGCTGAGCAAGCTGTTGGCGCCATAAATCCTGTATAATAATAAAAATAGCAAATTTAATTGGTTTCACAGATTAGCCCACCCCCCACAATTATTACCTTTTGTACCACCAGCCCCTCCCTCTTAGATTGTAAGCTCCCAGGATCAGGGCCCTCCTATCCCTCTTGTATTGATCTGTATAGTTGCTGTATTGTCTCCCGTTATATTGTACAGCGCTGAGCACACTGTTGGCGCCATAAATCCTGTATAATAATAATGATAATAGGATAATAAATGGAGTTTGACTGTTCACATGCACCCTCGTGTTCCTTTGTTGCTGCATTTGTCATTTTTCATCGTTCCATTGAAGTCGACATGGTGTTGTTGTTGTTTTCTCTCCAGAAAGAAATCACCTTTTGAGAAAGAACCCGACGCGGAACGCTGTGCACCAAGGAAGCCGACCCCTTCCGTCGCGGCTGGCTTCACAGGGAGCTGGAGGTGTACGGAACACAGAGAATATTAATAAGAGAGGTGCAGATACATTGTTAATGTATTATTGATGCCGCCTGGAACCGCGTCCGGCATTCTCAATCCTCGTTATAAGCCGAATCCGGCTCCACGCTACTAGATCCTATAAGAACAAACAAGGAAATTGATTTATTCCTGGTAGTAGGTTCCTCGGTATACTTCCCGGTAATGATGCGGGAAGAGTTGGCGCCGCTTTCATTTAAATTCAGCTCGGGTGCATTGTGATACATTGAGGGAGATTAGAACAAATCCGAAGAAATACGTGGAGGCGCCAGCCCAGGTGTGGATCTCACCGAATGTCGGTTTTGTGCTTACAGGAGGACTCCGCTAAACGTTGTTGGAATATCAAATGACCGCCTAGCTTGCTCCAGGGCTACTTTTTGAAAAAAAAAAAAACAACAATCAAAAAAAACAAAAAAAAAAATGTTAATATGAAATTCAATAAAAAACGAGTAAGAGAGATTTCCATGAAAGAAATGAGGAAACGATTTGTGGTTCGAAGAATAGAAAAGGAGTCACCAGCGAAGGAAGGGATTCTGCATTGCAATCCCAGCCAATGCTATTGATCTGATTGTTCGATGAAGTCATTGTGTCAATTGGTTGATTGAATGTAGCGATTTAGTGAATTTCTTTTTTTAATATGCAATTTCAGCAGCTTTAGGCTGAACGTCAAAAATAAAAGCGGTCAGATGTGGTCACGGTCATCGAGCATTATTATTATTATTATTGTACAGAATATAGGAGGGGCTGGTGGTACAAAAGGTAATAACTGCGGGGGATGGTGTAAACCAAGAAACCAATTAAATTTGCTGTTTTTATTATTATTATTATTATAATACAGGATTTATATTATTATTATTATTGTACAGAATACAGGAGGGGCTAGTGGTACAAAGGTAATAACTGCGGGGATGGTGTAAACCGAGAAACCAATGAAATTTGCTGTTTTTATTATTATTATTATTATTATTATTATTATAATACAGGATTTATATTATTATTATTATTATACAGGATTTATATTATTATTATTATTCGGGATTTATATTATTATTATTATTATTATATTATTATTATTATACAGGATTTATATTATTATTATTATTAATATATTATTATTATACAGGATTTATATTATTATTATTATACAGGATTTATATTATTATTATTATACAGGATTTATATTATTATTATTATTCGGGATTTATATTATTATTATTATTATATTATTATTATTATACAGGATTTATATTATTATTATTAATATATTATTATTATACAGGATTTATATTATTATTATTATACAGGATTTATATTATTATTATTATTATATTATTATTATTATACAGGATTTATATTATTATTATTAATATATTATTATTATACAGGATTTATATTATTATTATTATACAGGATTTATATTATTATTATTATACAGGATTTATATTATTATTATTATTATTATTCGGGATTTATATTATTATTATTATTATATTATTATTATTATACAGGATTTATATTATTATTATTAATATATTATTATTATAAAGGATTTATATTATTATTATTATACAGGATTTATATTATTATTATTATTCGGGATTTATATTATTATTATTATTATATTATTATTATTATACAGGATTTATATTATTATTATTAATATATTATTATTATAAAGGATTTATATTATTATTATTATACAGGATTTATATTATTATTATTATTCGGGATTTATATTATTATTATTATTATTATATTATTATTATTATACAGGATTTATATTATTATTATTAATATATTATTATTATACAGGATTTATATTATTATTATTATACAGGATTTATATTATTATTATTATACAGGATTTATGGCACCAACAGTTTGCTCAGCGCTGTACAATATAAGGGGGACAGTACAGCAACAATACAGTTCAATACAAGAGGGATAGGAGGGCCTGATCCTGGGAGCTTACAATCTAAGAGGGAGGGGCATGAATGAAACTGATTAGATATCATGCCCATCCAAAATTTGAATAATAAAATATGAATTTCCCTAATTAGGATAGTGGGCGTGTTCAAGATGGCCAAAAAAAAGCTCTGATGCTAATAATTGTGTAGACCTTTTTGCAGACACCTGCGGTCTACCAATGAGACTTGGACAGCTGCCTGATCTCAACTGCCTCTTGGCAATGCCTAAAGTTTGAAAAACTTCACTGTCGTGGTCAGGGGTCAGAGACCATAATCTGTAGCAATAGAGATGCTCCCACTGACCAACTGGATACATACAGAAGCAGGTCACCCTGGCAGATGACACCCGTGGTCTACTACTGAGACTACGATGGTTCTCTGATATCACAAGCCTTCTGAAAATGCCTAAAGTTGGAAAAAGCTTCACTGTCATGGTCAGGTCAGGCTCAGAGATGAGTAGAGCAGCTCCCATCAACCAGCTGAATAAATACAGAAGCAGGTCACCCTGGCAGATGACACCCGTGGTCTACTACTGAGACTACAATTGTTCTCTGATATCACAAGTCTTCTGGCAGTGCCTAAAGTTAGAAAAAGCTTCACTGTCATGGTCAAGGGTCAGGCTCAGAGACCAGTAGAGAGGCTCCCACTGACCAACTGGATAAATACAGAAGCAGGTCACCCTGGCAGATGACACCCGTGGTCTACCACTGAGACTACGACTGTTCTCTGATATCACAAGCCTTCTGACAATGCCTAAAACTGGAAAAAGCTTCACTGTCATGGTCAGGGGTCAGGCTCAGAGGCCAATAGAGAGGCTCCAATTGGCTAGCTGGATAAATACAGAAACAGGTCACCCTGGCGGATGACACCCATGGCCTACTGGTGAGACTACGACTCGTCCCTGACCTCACCTGCCTCCTGACAATGCCTAAAATTGAAAAAAGCTGCACTGTCATGGTCAGGGGTCAGGCTCAGAGACCAGTAGAGAGGCTCCCACTGACCAGATGGATAAATACAGAAGCAGGTTACCCTGGCAGATGACACCCATGGTCCACCACTGACAGAACAACTGGTCCCTGATCTCTGCTGACAATGCCCAAAGTTGGAAAAAGCTTCACTGTCGTGGTCAGGGGTCATGCTTGGAGACCAATAGAGAGGCTCCCATTGACTAGCTGGATAAACACAGAAGTAGCTCACCCTGGCAGATGACTCCTGTGGTCTACTGCTGAGACTGTTTCCTGATCTCACCTGCCTCCTGACAATGCCTAAAACTGGAAAAAGCTTCACTGTCGTGATCAGGGGTCATGCTTGGAGACCAGTAGCTATAGCAGTAAAGAAACGCCCAACAATCAGCTGGATAAATACACAAGCAAATCACCCTGGCAGATGACATGGGCTCACCAGAGTTCCTGATGGTGCAGATGGGTTTTTATGTGCGTTAGTACAAGGTCATGGTCTTCAGGATCGCCCAGCTAGGAGGTGAGCAAGCTGGGGTCCAGTAGCAAATATCAGGCAGAAGTGGTTGCAGGTTGGGATCAAGCAGAAGCGCAGTTGAAAAAGCCAAGCCAAGGTCGGTAAGGAGTAGCAGTGGAGAGAAGGACAGCTGCAGGTATGCAGAGGAGGAAGATACTGATGGGAGATAATCAAAAGTCTGGCCAGCAGGACATGCAAAGACATGGTTTAAATAGGAAGTTCATGGGAGGAGCAAAGAGTTTACAGTTCACCAGAAACAAGGTACAAGAGAAGATTTTCCAAGCGTTCAATCAGGATTCTGTCTCAGGTAGCTCAGCAAGGAGAGCTACTACCAGACACAACAGAGGTTGTAGCTTCAAATCCTGGTCATGACATTGTCTGGATGAAGTGATCGGTGCTGTGGAAGAGGCAGAAAAGGAAGCTAGACCAGTGCACAACATGGCCTTACAGACAGATCTTGAGGATATAGAGGAGGAATTCTCATGTCATGTACCTCTATGAGGAGCTTGAGATCATGAGGGTGGACTCTCACACAATTCCTATCCAAACACCAATAAAAGTTGGGGCAAGCATTGCAAGAGCAATGGATGGACACAAGTGCCAGGAAGATGAAACTGAAGAGTTGAACTTGGGAGCACTGGTGTCTAATAATCAGAAGCATAACAGTGGGGGAACCAAGGGTACAGCAGAGATCAGAACTGGGTCACAAGCTGAGTTTGGTGACCGTTGAGCAGAAATGCACCAAATCATGGGAAGGATCGAGGTCAGGGACAAGCAGAGGTTGACAATGTGCAGGTGGGGAGAAACAGGATGACCTTGGCTAGCTCCTGACCACAGCTTGTTTCTGCTGATTCCCAGTTAGACCTTAAATAGCTCCCGACCACAGCTTGTCTTTGCTGATTATCAGCATGACCTTGAGTAGTCCCTGACCATGGCATGTGTCTGCTTCTTCCCAGCTGGACCTCAGCTAGCTCCTGACCACAGCTTGTCTCTGCTGATTATCAGCTTGACCTTGACTAGTCCCTGACCATGGCATGTGTCTGCTTCTTCCCAGCTGGACCTCAGCTAGCTCCTGACCACAGCTTGTCTCTGCTGATTATCAGCTTGACCTTGACTAGTCCCTGACAATGGAATGTGTCTGCTGCTTCTCAACTGGACCTCAGCTAGATCCTGACCACAGCTTGTCTCTGCTGATTATCAGTTTGACCTTGACTAGTCCCTGACAATGGAATGTGTCTGCTGCTTCTCAACTGGACCTCAGCTAGCTCCTGACCACAACTTGTCTCTGCTGATTATCAGTTTGACCTTGACTAGACCCTGATCATGGCATGTGTCTGTTGCTTCCCAGCTGGACCTCAGCTAGCTCCTGACCACAACTTGTCTCTGCTGATTATCAGTTTGACCTTGACTAGACCGTGATCATGGCATGTGTCTGTTGCTTCCCAGCTGGACCTCAGCTAGCTCCTGACCACAGCTTGTCTATGCTGATTATCAGTTCAACCTCAGCCAGTTCCTGACCACAGCTTTCTTTTGCTGATTCCCAGTTTGATCTTAGCTAGTTCCTGACCTCAACATGTCTCTGCTGATACCCAGCTTGACCCTGGCTAGTTCCTGACTACAGCTTGTCTCTGTTGATCATCAGCTTGACCTCAGCTAGTTCCTGACCCCAGCTGCTCTCTGCTGATTCCTCATTTGATCTGAGTGTAACACCCTCCTAGTTAGGTACTAGGATTAGTAAAGTTAGGATACGTATAGCTTTGTTTCTCTGTTTAACAGAGTGCTGTGATGGATTAGTAAGGTCTGCTCAAGATGCTCTGGTGATGCTGAGTTTGCCTTGAGTTCTACCCACCTTCTGAAAGCAACTAAAGCCTTCCAGAACCTGGGAGGGAACTAGGTGAATGAGCAGCATGAGTATGGATACGGTCCTGGCCAACTGCAGGAGAAGGTGGCCACATTGCATGCTGGAAGTGGTATTTATGCTCTTTGAGCAGATGGGTTCATCGTCTTTCCCTGGAGAGGATTGCACCAAGCCAGGCTGGAGGCAGGCTTGCCTAACCTGGCACTTGCTGCCATGTGGGCCTCAGGTGGGTTTGAGAAAAAAAAGGGAAAACTTGGTGTTTTGAACAGCTTCTCCGACTGTTGCTACTGCAAAAGACCTCAGTTCTGTTACTTGTGGACTTCCACAGTCCGCCATAACAGGCCCATACCTGAGGAGCTCAGCCCTGCAACTATTACTACTGCTGAAGGGATTTTTCTCCCTCCTAAACTATTTGCTGCTACAAATGAAAGAGAATTCTGCTATCAGCTGGGACTTCAAAAGTGTTCAACTAAGAGACCAGCTTGATGTCCTCCAGTGTGAATAGTTTACATTTTTTAGTATCCTACTGAATTCTCCAACACTATTCCCAGCTCTACAACAGAACTACAAAAACAAACATTGAAGACAACACGCAAAAGTGTGTGTGTACCTGGCTGTGGAAAATGCTTTGTACCTGGCTGCGGAGCAAAGCGATGGGAGACCTGGGCAAAAATACCACCGGCTCCTCCTGCGGTAGCCCTGCAAAAGCTACTTCCTGACCATGGCTTGTTTCTTCTGATTCCTGGTTTGATCTGAGCTAGATCCTGACCATGGCTTCCAGCAAATTCTAATTGCTTTTAAACTGATCGGGCAATGTATGGTCTATTGACCAATTGTCACTTTATATTCTCTTTTACCTTTCCTAATAGAGCTTTGTCCTTAAAAATGTTTAAATTGATAAAAGAACATTTCTGGTTTTGTCATATGTTAGAGTGTTACTAAACCCAGGATCCCGCATTCACTATATTCTCTCCCCGGACCCCGCATTCACTATATTCTCTCCCCGGACCCCGCATTCACTATATTCTCTCCCCGGACCCCGCATTCACTATATTCTCTCCCCGGACCCCGAATTCACTATATCTGCTCTCCCCGGACCCCGCATTCACTATATTCTCTCCCCGGACCCCGCATTCACTATATTCTCTCCCCGGACCCCGCATTCACTATATCCGCTCTCCCCGGACCCCGCATTCACTATATTCTCTCCCCGGACCCTGCATTCACTATATCCGCTCTCCCCGGACCCCGCATTCACTATATTCTCTCCCCGGACCCCGCATTCACTATATCCGCTCTCCCCGGACCCCGCATTCACTATATCCGCTCTCCCCGGACCCCGCATTCACTATATTCTCTCCCCGGACCCCGCATTCACTATATCCGCTCTCCCCGGACCCCGCATTCACTATATTCTCTCCCCGGACCCCGCATTCACTATATTCTCTCCCCGGACCCCGAATTCACTATATCTGCTCTCCCCGGACCCCGCATTCACTATATTCTCTCCCCGGACCCCGCATTCACTATATTCTCTCCCCGGACCCCGCATTCACTATATCCGCTCTCCCCGGACCCCGCATTCACTATATTCTCTCCCCGGACCCCGCATTCACTATATCCGCTCTCCCCGGACCCCGCATTCACTATATTCTCTCCCCGGACCCCGCATTCACTATATCCGCTCTCCCCGGACCCCGCATTCACTATATCCGCTCTCCCCGGACCCCGCATTCACTATATTCTCTCCCCGGACCCCGCATTCACTATATCCGCTCTCCCCGGACCCCGCATTCACTATATTCTCTCCCCGGACCCCGCATTCACTATATTCTCTCCCCGGACCCCTCATTCACTATATACGCTCTCCCCGGACCCCGCATTCACTATATCCGCTCTCCCCGGACCCCGCATTCACTATATCCGCTCTCCCCGGACCCCGCATTCACTATATTCTCTCCCCGGACCCCGCATTCACTATATCCGCTCTCCCCGGACCCCGTATTCACTATATCCGCTCTCCCCGGACCCCGTATTCACTATATCCGCTCTCCCCGGACCCCGCATTCACTATATCCGCTCTCCCCGGACCCCGCATTCACTATATCCGCTCTCCCCGGACCCCGTATTCACTATATCCGCTCTCCCCGGACCCCGCATTCACTATATCCGCTCTCCCTGGACCCCGCATTCACTATATCCGCTCTCCCCGGACCCCGCATTCACTATATCCGCTCTCCCCGGACCCCGCATTCACTATATCCGCTCTCCCCGGACCCCGCATTCACTATATCCGCTCTCCCTGGACCCCGCATTCACTATATCCTCTCTCCCTGGACCCCGCATTCACTATATGTGCTCTCCCCGGACCCCACATTTGTGAGATGGGAAAACAGCTCTCATTGTGAATTAAATGTTTTGAAATGTTTTACTGACATTCTGCGATTTAGCCACAAGATGTCCCTGTTTTTCTAACACAGCCTCAGACTGCATAGATATTTCTATATTCAGGAAGGGGTGGGGTTTTACACATAGGAGCCCAGTGAACAGGAAGAGAGACTGCAGCCATGTTTTGATGATGGTGAAGGAAAAGAGCCATGTGAGCAGAGAATCCGTTGGCATCCAGGTGTGAGAACTGCAGTTAGTGAAGCTGATGGTGTTCAAGACGCTGGTCCTGTTCAGAGAAAGGAAGATCGCTGCCAGGAAGGCTGATGAGATCGCATGCTTGTTGGAGAAACATTTGTTGTGTTCTGAGTCACCAGCGAATGCAAGGCAGACCCGGGTCGGTAAGATCGTGCACGCACCTCATTTCAGTGTTGGCGCCTCCAGAGACTGAGTCCAGGCCTATAGTTAGTTAGTTAGGGTCTCTGTGTCAGGCCACAAGTGTTGTTACTGATCATTGGAAGGACTCCACAACTTAAAGTGACATTTCACATTGGAGAGCTGATAAAATCCTACAAACTCACCCCAGACTGGCGTTTTGCTCAGAAGGAATACTCAGGCACGTGCTACAGGACCAGTTATGGGGGGGGGAATACTGTAGATTTGTGTAAGATTGTAAGCTGTTGTGCTGCACCGCAGGCTAGCCCATCCCGTACCCCCATACACTGAGTCCTGCTCTGTAGGGTGATAACAGGTAAGGTGTGGCAGCTTAGTTGTGCCCCCAGTAGGTGAATTACTTCACTTTCTACCTTCATCCATCAGGAGGCGCCGTGCTGTGCAGCACAAGGGTCTCAGTCTATGGGCTGGGTGTATGTAAATTTATTGTATGTTCCAGCATTTGTAGTTGTGTTTATTTGCCATATATAAGTAACATTCTGTTGTGGCAAAAGCTGGTGTTGGGGTTGTTTCCTCGTTCGTGACTTCACTGTATCCTGGGGAGCCCCCCCCCCCCTGGTACACGGCTTACACATTCACTATATCCACTCTCCCAGGACCCCGCATTCACTATATCTGGTCTCCCCGGACCCCGCATTCACTATATCCGCTCTCCCCGGACCCCTCATTCACTATATACACTCTCCCCGGACCCCGCATTTACTATATCCGCTCTCCCCGGACCCCGCATTCACTGTATCCGCTCTCCCCGGACCCCGCATTCACTATATCCGCTCTCCCCGGACCCCGCATTCACTATATTTGCTCTCCCCAGACCCCGCATTCACTATATCCGCTCTCCCCGGACCCCGCATTCACTATATCCGCTCTCCCCGGACCCCGCATTCACTATATCCGCTCTCCCCGGACCCCGCATTCACTGTATCCGCTCTCCCCGGACCCCGCATTCACTATATCCGCTCTTGTGACTTCTATCAGTGTCCGCAGAGCACTGGTTAAAGCTTGTAGGAGTTTTCATTCTCCACTGATTGTCCTATGAGGCTGCATAACCCCTGACCCCTATGTCTGGACAGTGCTGATTGACCCTGTGCTGATCACATGCACTCTCCCAAGAAAAAAAAAAATACACAACACACTGAGCATGTGCAGCTTTCCCCCAAGGTTCTGTTCTATCAGCAGGTGGATTGGGGACAATAGAAGAAGGGGAGGATCAGAGAAGACATGACCAAACAGCCTTTTTACACATTGCAGAGGATTACCCCCTTAGGTTCCACAGTGAGTATAACCAGCATGCTTTACTGCATCTACAGACTGATTGTACTGTTGTGGGTTCAGGAACACGGTAAGCAATTGGCTCACACATTGGATCCCAGCTGTGTGCAAAAATATTATGTGTATTGACAGCACGAGAAACGAGAAGATACTCCGCAGTCTTCACCTCAAATGAGTTTTAGCAGATAAAGTCGATTGTTTTTAAAAAGGTTTGAATGTTTTCCTAAAGGAATAAAATCTAAAAGGTTTCTAAAGAAAATGATTGTAAAATATTGATCTGCGGCATTTATCTGATTGGCCATTCGGGATCAGGAATGAGGTTTGTGTGTTCCTGTTATGTGTCAGATGTGCAACCGTGGCAGCGATGTTCCCTCTTCCCTGGATCCTGGAGGAGTCCTGCGATGAATCCTGGAGGAGTCCTGCGATGAATCCTGGAGGAGTCCTGCGATGAATCCTGGAGGAGTCCTGCCGATGGATCCTGGAGGAGTCCTGCCGATGGATCCTGGAGGAGTCCTGCCGATGGATCCTGGAGGAGTCCTGCCGATGGATCCTGGAGGAGTCCTGCCGATGGATCCTGGAGGAGTCCTGCCGATGGATCCTGGAGGAGTCCTGCGATGGATCCTGGAGGAGTCCTGCCGATGGATCCTGGAGGAGTCCTGCCGATGGATCCTGGAGGAGTCCTGCCGATGGATCCTGGAGGAGTCCTGCCGATGGATCCTGGAGGAGTCCTGCCGATGGATCCTGGAGGAGTCCTGCCGATGGATCCTGGAGGAGTCCTGCCGATGGATCCTGGAGGAGTCCTGCCGATGGATCCTTCTGTGCCGAAATATCCACCTCCACACCCGCCCTGTCCTGCTGATAGATATAGAAAATTACTTCCAACCCCCAAATATTATATATATAGTATCTCCCAGAAGTGAGCCCCCCCCCCCCGGACTGTATACAATGTATATATATATATAGTATCTCCCAGAAGTGAGCCCCCCCCCCCCCGGACTGTATACAATGTATATATATATATAGTATCTCCCAGAAGTGAGCCCCCCCCCCCCCCGGACTGTATACAATGTATATATATATACAGTATCTCCCAGAAGTGAGCCCCCCCCCCCCGGACTGTATACAATGTATATATATATACAGTATCTCCCAGAAGTGAGTCCCCCCCCCCCCCGGACTGTATACAATGTATATATACATATATATATACAGTATCTCCCAGAAGTGAGCCCCCCCCCCGGACTGTATACAATATATATATATCTCCCAGAAGTGAGTCCCCCCCCCTGGACTGTATACAATGTATATATATAGTATCTCCCAGAAGTGAGTCCCCCCCTCCCCCGGACTGTAAACAATATATATATATATATATATCTTCCAGAACTGAGTCCCCCCCCCCCCCGGACTGTATACAATGTATATATATATACACAGTATCTCCCAGAAGCGAGCCCCCCCCGGACTGTATACAATGTATATATATATATCTCCCAGAAGTGAGCCCCCCCCGGACTGTATACAATGTATATATATATATCTCCCAGAAGTGAGCCCCCCCCGGACTGTATACAATGTATATATATATATCTCCCAGAAGTGAGCCCCCCCCGGACTGTATACAATGTATATATATATATCTCCCAGAAGTGAGCCCCCCCCCCGGACTGTATACAAAGTATATATATATATACAGTATCTCCCAGAAGTGAGCCCCCCCCGGACTGTATACAATGTATATATATATATCTCCCAGAAGTGAGCCCCCCCCCCGGACTGTATACAAAGTATATATATATATATACAGTATCTCCCAGAAGTGAGCCCCCCCAGGACTGTATACAATGTGTATATATATAATCTTCCAGAAGTGAGTCCCCCCCTCCCCCAGACTGTATACAATATATATATATACAGTATCTCCCAGAAGTGAGCCCCCCCTCCCCCAGACTGTATACAATGTGTATATATACACAGTATCTCCCAGAAGTGAGTCCCCCCTCCCCCGGACTGTATACAATGTATATATATGAGTCCCCCCCTCACATTTGTGTCAATATTTGATTCTCTCTTTCCATGTGACAACACTGAAGAAATGACACTTTGCTACAATGTGACGTAGTCAGTGTACAGCTTGTATAACATGTACATTTGCTGTCCCCTCAAAATAACTCAACACACTCAACATTAATGTCTAAACAGCCGGCAACAAAAGTGACTCCACCCCTAAGTGACAAGGTCCAAATTGGGCCCAAAGTGTCAATATTTTGTGTGGCCGCCATTATTTTCCAGCACTACCTTAACCCTCTTGGGCATGGAGGTCACCAGAGCTTCACAGGTTGACACTGGAGTCCTCTTCCACTCCTCCATGAAGTCATCACGGAGCTGGTGGATGTTAGAGACCTTGCGCTACTCCACCTTCCGTCTTCCACTCCTCCATGACGTCATCACGGAGCTGGTGGATGTTAGAGACCTTGCGCTACTCCACCTTCCGTCTTCCACTCCTCCATGACGTCATCACGGAGTTGGTGGATGTTAGAGACCTTGCGCTACTCCACCTTCCATCTTCCACTCCTCCATGATGTCATCACGGAGCTGATGGATGTTAGAGACCTTGCGCTCCTCCACCTTCCGTTTGAGGAGGCCCCACAGATGCTCAATAGGGTTTAGGTCTGGAGACATGCTTGGCCAGTCCATCACCTTCACCCTCAGCTTCTTCAGAAAGGCAGTGGTGGTCTTGGAGGTGTGTTTGGGGTCGTTATGTTGGAATACTGCCCTGCGGCCCAGTCTCTGGGGGGAGGGGATCATGGTCTGCTTCAGTATGTCACAGTACATGTTGGCATTCATGGTTCCCTCAATGAACTGTATCTCCCCAGTGCTGGCAGCACTCATGCGGCCCCAGACCATGACACCCCCACCACCATGCAGCCCCAGACCATGACACCCCCACCACCATGCAGCCCCAGACCATGACACTCCCACCACCATGCAGCCCCAGACCATGACACTCCCACCACCATGCAGCCCCAGACCATGACACCCCCACCACCATGGGGCCCCAGACCATGACAATCCCACCACCATGGGGTTCCAGACCATGACACCCCCACCACCATGGGGCCCCAGACCATGACACCCCCACCACCATGGGGCCCCAGACCATGACAATCCCACCACCATGGGGCCCCAGACCATGACACCCCCACCACCAAGCCTGACTGTAGGCAAGACACACTTGTCTTTGTACTCCCCACCTGGTTGCCGCGACACACGCCTGACACCATCTGAACCCAATCAGTGTATCTTGGTGTCATCAGACCACAGGATGGTTCCAGTAATCCATGTCCTCAGTCTGCTGGTCTTCAGGAAACTGTTTGGGACTTTCTTGTGCATCATCTGTAGAAGAGGCTTCCTTCTGGGACGACAGCCATGATGCAGTGTGCGGCGTATGGTCTGAGCACTGACAGGCTGACCCCCCCACCCCTTCACCCTCGGCAGCAATGCTGGCCCCACTGACAGGCTGACCCCCCCACCCCTTCACCCTCTGCAGCAATGCTGGCCCCACTGACAGGCTGACCCCCCCACCCCTTCACCCTCGGCAGCAATGCTGGCAGCACTGACAGGCTGACCCCCCCACCCCTACAACCTCTGCAGCACTCATACGTCCATTTCCCAAAGACAACCTCTGGATATGACGCTGAGCACGTGCACTCAACTTCTTTGGTCGACCATATGACAAGAGAGAATCAAATATTTACAAAGATGTGAGGGGTGGACTCACTTCTGGGAGATAAGGTATATTTTTTTTTAAAGCAGAGGCCCTATAGAACCAATTGGTGGGTTTTGCAATTTTTTCAATGTCAAACGGTATTTGCACAGCATTTTTTCAAACACAATTTTTTGGGGAAAACAATGCGCTTTTTTGAATTGTAATGCAAAAAAAACCTCTCATGCATAACTCGATTTTTTTTTTTGTAAAATCTAGAAGAGGATGTTACGCCGAGAAAGTAGATACCAAACATGTCATGCTTTAAAATTGCTCACAGCGAGAAAAAAAACGATGCATAACCCGACGAGCACTTTAGATTTACAGAGCATGTCTGGTGCTGGAATGACAGCCCATGACCTGACGTTTCTGGAGATACCTCACATGTGTGGGACAGTTGCTGTTTGCATGCATGCGGGTCCGGTGTATGCGCCAGCACAAGGGCGGGGGAGGGGGAGGGCAATTAAATTTTTTAATTTTTTCATTTATTTTATAATTTAATTTTATTATAAAACTTTTATATGGTCGCTTTTCTTTTTTTTTTCACTTTTATTGCTGTCACAAGGAATGTAAACATCCCTTGTGACAGCAATAGGCATGTGACAGGTCTTCTTTATGGAGAGATCTGGGGGGTCAATGAGACCACCATCACATGGGTGACACCATCACAAGGGGCGACATCCCTCCTGCAGCCCCAGGAAAACCCGTGCCATGCGGGGTGTGAGATGTCGGGTCCTGGCGGGGGTGTCCAATCTCCAGGATCACAGCGGCTGCTGCAGGCCAATTCACACCCAGCCTGACCCCCATAAACCAGAGTGGAGCCCTCCCCCACCCTCTGTAACAGCAGCGATATTTATTTATGTTTGAAAAAATGAAGTTATGTGATTGGACACTGTGGGGCCCATTCCCCCCCCCCCCCCTGCCCAGGCCACTTTTCAGCTTTCAGCACTGTTGCGGTTTGAATGACAATTGTGCGGTCATGCAACACTGTACCCAGGTGACATTTGTAACATTTTTTTGAGACAGAAAGGACTTTATTTTGGTGGTAGTTTTATCACCAATGGGGTTTTTTGTTTTTGCTAAGCAAACTAAGAAAGACAAAATGTTGAAAAAAAAGAGTTTTTCTTAGTTTCTGTTATAAGATTTTGTAAATAAGTAATTTTTCTCCTTCACTGATGTGTGCTGATTAGGCGGCACTGATGGGTACTCATAGACAGCACCAGAGGCGGACTGACAACTCATGGGGCTCCCGGGCAATAGGGGATCATGGGGCCCCTGTGTGCTTGCCCAAACTCAAAAAAGCCTATGAAAAAGGTACCAGGGGCATCTCATGGGGCCCCTTACTGACCCCAGGCCCTCCGGCATTGCCCGAGTTTCCAAATGGTCAGTCTGCCCCTGGACAGCACTGATAGCTGGCACTGCTAAGCGGCACTGATGGGTACTGACAGGCATCATTGATGGGCACCAAAAGGCAGGCTTGATGGGCACTGATAGGCAGCATTGCCTGGCACTGTAGGAGGTAATGGTTGTCACTGATAGGAAGCCCTGACTGGCACTGATAAATGTCACTGATTGGCACTAATAGGTGGCACTGATGTGTACTGATAGACTGCACTGATGAGGAGGCACTGATAGGCGGCAGTGATGGGCATTGAAAGGCATCACTGATGGGCACTGAAAGGCAGCACTGATATGTGGCACTGATAGGCGGCATTGACGGGCACTGATAGGCAGCACTGATTGGCACTGATAAATAGCACTGATGGGCATTGAAAGGCATCATTGATGGGTACTAAAAGGCAGCACTGGTATGTGGCACTGATGGGTACTGATAAATGGCACTGATTGGCATTGATACAGTGAAGGAAATATGTATTTGCTCCCCGGCTGATGCTGAATGTTCGCCCCTCACACAGAAATGATCGGTCTAACAATGGAATGTTCACCCCTCACACAGAAAAGATCGGTCTAACAATGGAATGTTCGCCCCTCACACAGAAATGATCGGTCTAACAATGGAATGTTCGGTGTAACACTGAGAGACAGAATACAACAACAAATTCAGCAGAAATGCGTCTAACAAATGATGACGGATCTGCATGTTCATGAGGGAAATAAGGATTTGATCCTCTTCACAAAACATGACTTAGTACTTGGTGGCCAATCCCTTGTTGGCAATCACAGAGGTCAGATGTTTCCTGGAGTTGGCCCCCAGGTTCGCACACATCTCAGGAGGGATTTTGGCCCACTCCTCTTGGCAGATCCTCTCCAAGTCACTAAGGTTTGGTGGCTGACGTTTGGCAACTCGAACTTTCAGCTCCCTCCACAGATTTTCAATCGGATGAAGGTGTGGAGACTAGCTAGGCCACTCCAGGACCTTAATGTGCTTCTTCTTGAGCCGCTCCTTTGTTGCCTTGGCCGTGTGTTTTGGGTCATTGTCATGCTGGAACACCCATCCACCACCCATTTTCAATGCCCTGGCTGAGGGAAGAAGGTTCTCACCCAAGATTTGAGGGTACATTGCCCCGTCCATCGTCCCTTTGATACGGTGCAGTTGTCCTGTCCCCTTAGCAGAAAAACACCCCCAAAGCAGAATGTTTCCACCACCATGTTTCACAGTTGGGATGGTGTTCTTGGGGTCATAGGCAGCATTCCTCCTCCCCTTGCGGGCACTGCAGGATTTCAGTCCTTGTCGGCGTAGTGTGTTACCAATTGTTTTCTTGGTGACTGTGGTCCCAGCTGCCTGGAGATCATTGACAAGATCCTCACGTGTAGTTCTGGGATGATTCCTCACTGTTCTCATGATCATTGACACTCCACGAGGTGAGATCTTGCATGGTGCACCAGACCTAGGGAGACTGACACTTGTTTTGTGTTTCTTCCATTTGTGAATGATTGCACCAACTGTTGTCACCTTCTCACCAAGCTGCTTGGCCATAGTTTGGTAGCCCAGTCCAGCCTTGTGTAGGTCTACCATCTTGTTCCTGACATCCTTGGACAGCTCTTTGGTCTTTGCCATGGTGGAGAGTTTGGAATCTGATGGTTTGATGGCTCCTGTGGACAGGTGTCTTTTATACAGGTAACACAATGAGATTAGCAGCACTCCATTTAAGAGACTGCTTCTAATCTTAGCTTGTTACCTGTATGAAAGACACCTGGGAGCCAGAAATCCTGCTGAATGATAGGGGATCAAATCCTTCTTTCCCTCATGAACATGCAGATCCGTCATCATTTGTTAGACGCGTTTCTGCTGAATTTGTTGTAGTATTCTGTCTCTCAGTGTTACACCGAACATTCCATTGTTAGACCGATCATTTCTGTGTGAGGGGCGAACATTCAGCATCAGGGGGGAGCAAATACACATTTCCTTCACTGTAGGTGGCACTGATGGGCATTGAAAGGCATCACTGATGGGCACTGAAAGGTAGCACTGATAGATGGAACTGATAGGCAGCACTGACTGGCACTGATTTGTACTGATGGGTACTGATAGACTGCACTGATGAGGAGGCATTGACAGGCATCACTGATGGGCATTGATGGGCACTAATATGTGACATTGATGGGCTATAAAAGGCAGCACTGATGATCAGTGCCCTAATTATCAGTGTAGATGTCCCCTCTGAGGAGTGCCAATTACTGGTTCTCCCCTGCTCAGGTCAGCATAGGGAGAGGACTGCCAACAACCGGCATTTCTTGTTTACATGTGATTGGACACAGCTGATCACATGGTAGAGCCAATCTCATAGGCTCTTTACTGTGATTAGTGATCCGCTGTGTCCTAGGAACCACTGGGCACTGCGCCATGCTCCCCCGGGGGTGCGCATACGCAGCTAGAGTGGGAGGACGTCATATGACGACCTCCCAGAACAAGAGAGCTCCCACCCATCCGTCATTTCCTTATACAACATAGAAGATTGGTTGGGCAAACATCACAGACACTTGTGCACACTGCATGGATTGTAGAAATAATTTCTCTAATAGATTCATTCTTGTGCTCGTTAGCGCCATCAGGTGGCCAGAATGAGGTACATTTTCTCACTGTTCAAGTTAAAAAACAAATTGGAAATATAAACATTTTACTGACTATGGCTGATTTCCTTCAAAGACCGCGTGTATTAGTGTGAGAATATAGCTTCTGAAATTCAAATTTTGAAAAGAATAGAATAGAATAAAACAGGGTCCTGTACTAATGATGAAGAACTGGGAGGCCTGATTCCCGATCACCTGATCGCTGTGATAGCCTCTGACTGGCTATCATCAGTCACTAAATAGTCTTTCCCTGATTTTTTTCTCTTCTTGAATGGACAAAAATATACATTGTATACATACAGGATCCATTATATAATACATTGTATACATACAGGATCCATTATATCATACATTGTATACATACAGGATCCATTATATCATACATTGTATACATACAGGACACATTATATCATACATTGTATACATACAGGATCCATTATATCATACATTGTATACATACAGGATCCATTATATAATACATTGTATACATACAGGATCCATTATATAATACATTGTATACATACAGGATATATTATATAATACATTGTATACATACAGGATCCATTATATAATACATTGTATACATACAGGATCCATTATATAATACATTGTATACATACAGGATCCATTATATAATACATTGTATACATACAGGACACATTATATCATACATTGTATACATACAGGACACATTATATCATACATTGTATACATACAGGACACATTATATCATACATTGTATACATACAGGACACATTATATAATACATTGTATACATACAGGATCCATTATATCATACATTGTATACATACAGGACACATTATATCATACATTGTATACATACAGGACACATTATATAATACATTGTATACATACAGGACACATTATATCATACATTGTATACATACAGGACACATTATATCATACATTGTATACATACAGGATCTATTATATAATACACTGTATACATACATGATCCATTATATCATACATTGTATACATACAGGACACATTATATAATACATTGTATACATACAGGACACATTATATCATACATTGTATACATACAGGACACGTTATATCATACATTGTATACATACAGGATCCATTATATAATACATTGTATACATACAGGATCCATATATAATACATTGTATACATACAGGATCCATTATATAATACATTGTATACATACAGGACACATTCTATCATACATTGTATACATACAGGATCCATTATATAATACATTGTATACATACAGGACACATTATATCATACATTGTATACATACAGGATCCATTATATCATACATTGTATACATACAGGATCCATATATAATACATTGTATACATACAGGATCCATTATATAATACATTGTATACATACAGGACACATTCTATCATACATTGTATACATACAGGATCCATTCTATAATATATTGTATACATACGGGATCCATTCTATCATACATTGTATACATACGGGATCCATTCTATCATACATTGTATACATACGGGATCCATTCTATCATACATTGTATACAGACAGGATCCATTCTATCATACATTGTATACATACAGGATCCATTATATCATACATTGTATACATACAGGATCCATTATATAATACATTGTATACATACAGGATCCATTATATCATACATTGTATACATACAGGACACATTATATAATACATTGTATACATACAGGACACATTATATAATACATTGTATACATACAGGACACATTATATCATACATTGTATACATACGGGATCCATTATATCATACATTGTATACATACAGGATAAATGTGGGGTCCGGGGAGAGCGGATATAGTGAATGCGGGGTCCGGGGAGAACGGATACAGTGAATGCGGGGTCCGGGGAGAGCGGATATAGTGAATGCGAGGTCCGGGGAGAGCGGATACAGTGAATGCGGGGTCCGGGGAGAGCGGATGTAGTGAATGCGGGGTCCGGGGAGAGCGGATGTAGTAAATGCGGGGTCCGGGGAGAGCGGATGTAGTGAATGCGGGGTCCGGGGAGAGCGGATGTAGTGAATGCGGGGTCCGGGGAGAGCGGATGTAGTGAATGCGGGGTCTGGGGAGAGCGGATGTAGTGAATGCGGGGTCCGGGGAGAGCGGATACAGTGAATGCGGGGTCCGGGGAGAGCGGATACAGTGAATGCGGGGTCCGGGGAGAGCGGATACAGTGAATGCGGGGTCCGGGGAGAGCGGATACAGCGAATGAGGGGTCCGGGGAGAGCGGATACAGCGAATGCGGGGTCCGGGGAGAGCGGATACAGCGAATGAGGGGTCCGGGGAGAGCGGATACAGCGAATGTGGGGTCCGGGGAGAGCGGATACAGTGAATGCGGGGACCGGGGAGAGCGGATGTAGCGAATGCGGGGTCCGGGGAGAGCGAATGTAGCGAATGCGGGGTCCGGGGAGAGCGGATGTAGCGAATGCGGGGTCCGGGAAGAGCGGATGTAGCGAATGCGGGGTCCGGGGAGAGGGGGAGAGCGGATGTAGCGAATGCGGGGTCCGGGGAGAGCGGATGTAGCGAATGCGGGGTCCGGGGAGGGCAGATGTAGCGAATGCGGGGTCCGGGGAGAGCGGATATAGTGAATGCGGGGTCCGGGGAGAGCGGATATAGTGAATGCGGGGTCCGGGGAGAGCGGATATAGTGAATGCGGGGTCCGGGGAGAGCGGACATAGTGAATGCGGGGTCCGGGGAGAGCGGATGTAGCGAATGCAGGGTCCGGGGAGAGCGGATGTAGCGAATGCCCCCCCAACTAGAAGTCTTTACAAGTACAAGAAGTCTTTACAAGTTGTTGTTCTTCACGCCCCGTCCTTTGCGTTTCGCACCTTTTATTGGCCTGCGCCTAATTCTCTCCTGCGAAGGTCTCTCCAGCTTGCGATCGATCCAACAAGGGGTCCCTCGGGGTACTGTCCCCGTCCAGGTAATAAGCCGGCGGCGGAGATTTATGGCCGACTTCCATCTCCAGCACATTCCGTTCGCTCTTTTCATTCAGTACTTCTAGACGCTCGATAGATCATCGGAGACGACACCCCATAAAGGATATTTACACCCGGTAATATATCCAACGTTTTTAGCTTCTTCTCCCTAATATATGTTCGATGTACTTTTTTGCAGAACCGTCTGGGTGTAAATTATCCCTCCGAGATGCCGAATGTTTTATGTTTTCTCGGCGTGTTTTCTTATTATTCATCACAAAAATGAATTAGGAAAAATAAATATATATATCGACTTGTGGGGGGGGGGGGAATCGAATTCTTTTCCTTCCATTGCCTGTCTGTGGTCCGGAGACGAATCCGGAGATGAAGAGAGAATGTTTTATTATGCCGATGACGGCGTTTTATTTTATTTCATGAAAATTCGTCTAAATCTAACAAGTTGGGTTTTTGTCACAAAGTCGAATGATAAAGTCTGATATCAACCCCGACGATCGACATTTCATTTCCTCTGTATTGTCTGCGTCATGAAAAATTGCCACTTCTTACAAACAAAATACATTTTATTTTTGCCTTTATGTTTCAGTGCTGCTGTTCTTCTGCAGCTGCTTTACAGCTACTTCCGCACCCCAATTTATTCTTTTCAAAATTGTAATTTTGGAAGACAGTTTTATATTCTGCTTTTTTATATTCTATTATTATATTTTCTATTCTATTCTTTTTTTTATTCAAATTTATTCATTCAAAATTCAAGTTTCGGAAGACGGCTCTATTCTTTCTATCCTCCCCGGTGATGGTGGGAGGGCACTTCTCAGGGCGGGTTCCTGATGGTGACAACGATGTGTGCTGAAAAAGCTGCTTGTAGTCTCCGTCAGAAGTCTGTGTGGCGGGGGGGCAATGCAGGATCCCAGAATAATGAACCCCTTGGTGCCGGCCCTTTAAGTCGTTTTTAGATGCTGGGAGGCGAGGCGGGGTTTGTAATCATGTGACCGCGTGATTGGCTGTCACATGATTGGAAAGCTCCCAACCAGGGGCTTTTCGGTAACTGTGCTCTCAGCACAGTTCTGTTTTTTTTTTTTTTTGTGGGGGGGTACGCATATACAGTTGTTCTTAAAAGTTTCCCTCCCCTGGCAGAAATTGGGCAATTTTGGCATTGATATTGAAAATATGACGAATCTGCCAAAAAAATGCTCTTTTATTGAAGGATGAGGATCATATGAAGCCATTTATTATCACAGAGATGTTTGGCTCCTTTTTAAATCATAATGATAACAGAAATCACCCGAATGGCCCGGATCAGAAGTCTCCACCCCCCGGATCAGAAGTCTCCGCCCCTCCATATCAGAAGTCTCCGCCCCCGATTCAGAAGTCTCCGCCCCCTGGATCAGAAGTCTCCGCCCCCTGGATCAGAAGTCTCCGCCCCCTGGATCAGAAGTCTCCGCCCCCTGGATCAGAAGTCTCCGCCCCCTGGATCAGAAGTCTCCGCCCCCTGATCAGAAGTCTCTGCCCCCTGGAATGTTCGGCCTTGGTACAGACACACACGGGTTACAATGCCAATTAGAGGTTAATGTCCCACATTTGTGGCTTTTTAAATCACAATCAGTGTCAGTGTATAAATAGTCAATGAGTTTGTTAGCTCTCACGTGGAAGCACTGACTAGGCTAGATACTGAGCCATGGGGATCAGAAAAGAACTGTCAAAAGTCCTGCGTAACAAGGTAATGAAGCTTTATAAAGATGGAAAAGGACATATAAAGATGTCCAAAGCCTTGAATATGCCAATCAGTTCTGTTCATTCACCTATTAAGAAGTGGAAAGTTCTGGGATCTCTTGATACCAAGCCAAGGTCAGGGAGACCAAGAAAGATTGCAGCCACAACTGCCAGAAGAATTGTCGGCAGTTGGGGACAGGCTTTTCTGCTCAGGCTGTAGCTGGGGACAGGCTTTTCTGCTCAGGCTGTGGCTGGGGACAGGCTTTTCTGCTCAGGCTGTGGCTGGGGACAGGCTTTTCTGCTCAGGATGTGGCTGGGGACAGGCTTTTCTGCTCAGGCTGTGGATGGGGACAGGCTTTTCTGCTCAGGCTGTGGCCGGGGACAGGCTTTTCTGCTCATGCTGTGGATGGGGACAGGCTTTTCTGTTCAGGCTGTGGATGGGGACAGGCTTTTCTGCTCAGGCTGTGGCTGGGGACAGGCTTTTCTGCTCAGGCTGTGGCCGGGGACAGGCTTTTCTGCTCAGGCTGTGGCTGGGGACAGGCTTTTCTGCTCAGGCTGTGGCTGCTTTAGAAACTATAAGACATGGAACATCTTGTATTTAGCTAAAAGTTCAGTTTTGTTTCCACATTTCTGGCTTTACAAACTGGCCATTGTCATGGAAATTTTGTATTGTTGGTCGAACTTTAAATGTGTCATATATTCTTGTTATTCATATGTCTCTGGTGTGTATAATTAAAGCTCTGAAGGCTGCAATTGGGCCATGCGCATGTACAATGTACAAGCCATCATGAACTAGCAAAAAGTATGCCGGCACATTTCAGGTCTCTCTGCCATTAAGAGGATCGCTTTTTGCGCGTTCGTGTGGCTGATTTCGCTCTGTTAGCTAACAAGAATTACCGCTTAGCAAGGACCTACTTTGTCCTAAAATCTTGATCTGTGGGTGAAAGACAAGGGTTTGTCTCTGCGGAGAGCAGCAGAGGGGTGGGTTTGGTTGGCTGGATTTGGTCAAGTTTAAAAATCTTCCAACCAAAAATTAAACGGGTATATGTTTTAGCGGGTAAAAGTTGTTGCATAGTGTTAGGTAAGTATTTGCGGGTTGTAGGTACTGTGGTGATTGCTTTACCCCCCTCCACGTGAGGTAATTATTACAGTGCTGAAAGGCTTAGGTTAATTGTTAACTGTTGTAAGATCTCTGTGTGTATGTAGTCTGTGCAATGTTTTGTGGTACTACTGCTCCCAGCAAGCATGCAGCAGGGGGTCCTTTCTGTTACATGTGCATGTTAGTGTGACATGTTGGCGTTTTATGTCCGTTCTGTGATTGTGCCAAATTGTGTTGTATGTGTGCTGTATATTGTTGTGTAATTGTCCAGTGTATGTTCTGTCCAAAAGTCTGTTTTATGTAAGAGGTTAGAGGCAATTTTGAGGCTAGTTTCTACCATGTGCTCCTCTGTGGGGGGTCATTTTCTTTACTAACCACATGTGCTTCTTTTGTTTGGTGGCCATTTTGTTGACTGCCATGTGTTCCCTGTTGGTGGCCATTTTGTTGACTACCACATGTGCAGTAATCTCTATGCAATGTGCTTTACCTGTTGGTGGCCATTTTGTTGACTGCCATGTGCTTTACCTGTTGGTGGCCATTTTGTTGACTACCACATGTGCAGTAATCTCTATGCAATGTGCATGAAGTTTCCTATATGCATTTGACCCATTTTGTGTTTTTAATCCAAATTTTTACAGTTTAAGTTGTTTGCTTTTAGCTTTAAATTTGCGTATTGCCAGCCAATTTAAAGTGTGTTAAGCGAGTTTTTCCCTCACGTGTTCCACATTTAGTGAGCGCAGTGAAGTCTGGGTTTTTGCACATAGATTTCTTGTATAGTGATTATGTTTTTCTTGTGTTTTTCCTGTTAAAAGTAGTTCCTTATTGTAAAGCGGGTTTGTTTTAAGCTGCTGTGTCGCGTGTTTCACGTCCAGCAGACTTTTTGTGTAAACGGTTCTAGGTGGTTGCAGTAAAGATTGCGTGTATAACGTGGATCGTTTAGCGGTGCTGGTAGGAGTGATTTTTGCGTCAGCAACAAGGTTACTTTTGGCGCAGTTTTTTGGTTCACCTCTGTGTAATTGTTTTACTGTGAAACGTCCCGTGTTTTTCATAAGGATCCACTTTGTCCTTTTTAATGGTTTTTCAGGTTGAAAAGGGGTTTTTCTGTGTGTATTAGGAAAGTTTTTTCTTTACACAAATTTCCTAAAGGTCAGTTAGCAGGTTTCTGCCCAACCAGTGACCCCTAAGTAACATCCAAGAACCCCTCTTTTTGTTTTGACTTGTATTAGCTACTGTGTGCAGGGAGAGAAAAGCCACTTTCATCATTGTGCGGTGTGGCCTGCCAAACACAGTGGGTGATGAGAACCACATAAATTACGCTGTGTGAGTGGGCGGTCCAGGGAAGTCCTGGTCACCACAAACACTTCGGGTGGTCAGGATCACACAAATTGCGCTGTGGGAGTGGGAGGTGTGCTCTCAGTCTGACCGCCACTTGATGCGCTTCGGGTGATCGATAAGTATCACATAAATTACGCTGTGCTGGGAAAGTGGTGGAATCAGGCCTCTCGGTAGGATCCCACCGAGTGCTCCAGGGGGTAAACAGGTACCCGGACGCGGGATATATATCAGTGACTAGTCACGATGGGCAGTAGTCAGTCCATGAAGAGAGAGGGGGAACCAGCCCTCTTCAGGGTAAGGACAGCTGCACAACTGATGAAGGTGAGTTTGGGGGGGAAGTCTACAGAACCCCTCAAAAGGTGGAATAAATGGTCGAAGGGTACCAGATGGGAAATTCCCCGGGAAGGTACATTTGCCGCATGGAAGTGGGAAAAATTCATCTCTGAATTTGAACCACGGATGCAGGCACCAGAACTAGAGGTCGCATAGCTATGGCTTCACAGGTCAATCCAATTAGGGAAGCAGGGCATACATAAACTGGTGTCTGTCCGGAAGAACCAGGTGATGTATACCTGGCCTCCAGAGGGAATAAAACAGGAGGATCCAGTGTCAGAGGTGGAGGAAGCTCTTTCAGGGCTGACTCTACTAAGGCAGGCAGGATCAGGGTCTGCTGGGGTTCCCCAACAACCAACAGTGGCTGAGATAAGTATAACTGCACCTGTCTCTTCTGTTAGTGACGTCACTCTTGATGTACCTTCCGTGTCTTCTGTCTCTATGCCTCAGCCTCTACCTCTACCTCTCCCTTCTTCCTGCTTCACCCCAGCTCCTTCTGTTTCCAACTATGAAGCCTACTCAACAACCGATTTGCAGACTATCTGTGAATCAAGGGGAATAGACACCCGGTTAAGAAACAGGGCGGATTGCATCAAAGCGCTACGAACCACTGATCAGACCCCTGCCCCCCAGCTATACCCTGATCTGAGGGACCTCAAACCTGAAGGTGCAGTAAGCGAGGTGGTTAATCTAAGCCCACCGATGAAGCTGGGTCAGCCCTTGCACTCTTCCCGGACCGAGGCCTATCCAGTCAGGGTGCAGCAATTTGAAGGTCCTCCCAATGCACAGGGGGAACGGACTTTAGGGGAACGGGTAGTTTGGCATGTCCCCTTCACCCCGGCAGAGATCCGCACTATTCTGGCTGAGCTCCCGGACTATCGAGTCAATCCGAGAGGATTTGCTCGAATGTTTGGACAAAACCAGTTCAGCTATGGTATGAGCGGGTCAGATTGTGCGCAGATCCTGCGGGCAAAGGTGGGCATGGAAGTGGCCAGTACAGTGATTGCAGGGTGCTCTATAACCACTCATGAGGAGATGACTTCAGGGGGCAAAGAGTTCTGTACACAGCTAAAGGCAAAGCTTCCAGAAATGTATGGTGCTACCTCTACTATGGACATGATGAAGCTCACCCAGGGTCCTAATGAGGAAAGCGCCTGCTTCTGGCGCCGTCTCAAGCAGACGGCACTGGATGCGGATCTGGAAGTTGGACCTGATGCTCCAACTGAAGGGGTAAAGGTGACCGCGACGCACATTCTGTTGCGGGCCAAATTTTTGGAAGGCATCGATACTAAAATTCGGGAAAGGCTGGTTCTGGCCCGACCCGAATATAATGAGATGTCTATCCTTGCTATCCTTTCCACTCTTGCGGCAATAGAGAGGGAAATGGATAGAAGAAAACAGGACAAGGCCAAAGTTCTTATGTCCCAGACCCCACACGAAAAACCAAGGGATCTGGGTCACAGGAAGGATAGGCCCCCACCCAGGTGCTTCCAGTGCCACCAAACGGGGCACATGAGGAGGAGCTGTCCCCAATTACCTAAAGGTCGGTGGCAGTTCATTCCTGATGAGTCCTCCGCCCCAGTGACCACCATGGTAAGTAACTCCTATGAATCCTCATAGGAAGTTGACAAATCGGTGTCGGCCCAGATCCATCTTTTTCTAGAGGAATTAAAATATCCCCTCCCTTGCCTCACCGACACCAGTGCAGCAAGAACGGTCCTGCGAAAACAGGACATCCAAGGCAAGGTACTCCTCTCAGGGGGAAGCCCTCCTAACCCCTACTAACCTCACTATCAAACGATGCACTAGTCTTAACCCAGCTTCTCTTCTTCCTGTGTTGGAAGATGAGAAGGGGGGGGGAGGACAGCAATGACAGTGCTGAATTTTGCAACACGACTAACAATACTAACACCTCTTCTGCTAACATGTCTTCTTTGTCCACTACTAACCTCTCTTCCAAAGGACACGACTGCATTTCTTTGGTGGAACTGGAGTCAGCGGCGACACACCCCGTATCACCCCGAGAGTAGCGGTAAGGTTGAACGTCTTAACGGAATCCTTAAAAACAGGATCTCCAACATCATGGCTGATACCCAAAAACCTTGGCCTGAGTGTCCCCCCATTGCCCCCTATTCCATCCGGAATGCCCCTCGGCAACCACATGGGCTGTCACCCTACGGGGTGTTGTTTGGGGGACCTCCCAAAACAGGGTTGTACTTTCCTCAACAGTTGTCGTCTTTGCATTCACAGCTTACAGGTTATGTGCAATCTCTGCAACGGGAGCTGCAGAAGATACACCATCGGGTTCGCGAATCGCTCCCCGATCCAAATGCAATAACAGGTGTTCTTTCTATTGAGCCAGGTGATTGGGTCGTCCTAAAGAAACATCAAAGAACCGGACTCGAGCCACGGTTCACCGGACCATACCAAGTCCAGCTGACGACACCTACCTCACTCAAGCTCGAGGGGCGAGACAACTGGGTGCACGCAAGCCACTGCAAGAAGCTTTTCAGCTACACCAGAGAATGAGGGTTGTCATTTTCCTTTTTCTTTTTGTTTGTATGTCCTACATGTGTGTGAACGGAGGAAAAGACGGCAGATACCCCAGCCTTTTATTTAAAATGCATCTGCGTTTAGCCAGAACCGCCAACAAAACCAACTGTTGGGTATGCTCTAAGCCCCCACCCAGTCATCACATGTCCGCAATGGCCGCTGTTCATGCCCTATATGACATCCGCGTCGGCATGAAAAAGCAAGGGACCCCTGGTCAGCCCCCACGTAGACATTTGTCGGTAGAACTTAATGACACATTTTTAGCAGGTAACATCAGTTTTAGCACCAATATTAGCTCTAGCTCCTGTAGGACCCTCGTCAGTCCATTATGGGTAACTGGGCAGCTAGGCAGCCCTCAGGTGTGCTTTAACATCAGCTTTGGCACAGGTAACAAGTTTGTTGGGACTACCACCTGTGAGGGAGGTATCACTGTCAATCTGACTAACCAGACTTCCCTTCTGAGTAACCACACTGACCGACCAGACCACGTGTGTTGGAAGGACGGATGTGATGTGCAGACTGAGGGAGCAATCCCCCAGTCTGTGCAACTGTTGCTCAGTGCCAGAGGCCGAACGAGGAACTCCTCCTGCTCTGCTCTGACAGGTCCATACTATTTTCTGTGTGGTTCGGCAGCCTATAGAACATTTCCCCAGAACGCGAAAGGTTCGTGTGCCCTCATAAAGCTAGTCCCCGCATCCTATGTAGTGATGGATCATGAAGAGTTGATGGTCCACAAGAAGGTAAGGATGGCAGGGAGAGTTCGCAGGGAGCTGTTCTCTGAGGGAGACCAAGCATGGGCTTGGTTCCCCTCATGGACAGGATGGGGAATAGAACTTATGAAGCGCCTGAACAATTTTTCTGTCATCGTGGATAGTATGTTTAACGAGACCGTAGAGGCTGTCAGAGAAATTTCCCAAGAACAACGGCAGATGGGAATTTTAGTGCTTCAGGAGAAGATGGCCCTTGATCATCTTTTAGCCGCCAAAGGGGGGTTCTGTGAGTTCATCGGAGAGGATTGTTGTACTTGGATAGAACACACCGATGACAAGGTCCAGGCCCATATGGACAAAGTTAGTGAACTACAGGGAAAAGCTAGAGCTATAGCTAGTGAGGGTTGCAACCCGTTCAAGGGTTTGGGAGGATTGGGAGATCTCCTGTTCTCCATCGGATCTTGGTTGAAGGAAGTGGGAGTGTATGTCCTGATGCTTCTCTTTTTCCTCTGCCTCTTATATGCCGCGGTGAGATGCTCCTGTTGCCTCATCGACCGTGTAAGCCAAGCTCGGGCAGACGACCACATCTCCATGCCCACTCCTGGGATCCCACTCCAACCACTGATCGGAGGAAGACCTCACCAACCAACCACCTTCTCTACAGATTACGTCCTGGCTTCCCTCTAATTTATCTCTCTGAAGACCACATTCTCCAAGACCTCCAAGCAAGCTTCAAGCCTCATCATGGTTTGTGTCTGCGATTTGGAAAACTGTCTGGGTCGAGACCAGCCTTGTGTGGCCCCGTCTGCAGGGGCAATTTGAGAATCTGCTGCTGGACCTCCCCAGACCACCGTGGGATCACAAGCCTTATTCATACCACAAGTCTGTTTTTGGTTTTTACAAGAGCCTCCCTGTAGTGAAGGTTCCAACGCTCTTGAGGATCATCGCTTCAATCAAGCCTGTTTGCGTCGAGTCTGCGTCGGGTCTTGTTGTTTCAGGTACCCCGTGGAGCTTTATTCTCAGGGACAACTACAGGAACTCTTTGAGGTTTTGAGACTACACCCATCAAGCTGAAGAAGATCAAGAAGGGACACGAGGAGAATATGATAAAACAGGAGGGAATGTCATGGAAATTTTGTATTGTTGGTCGAACTTTAAATGTGTCATATATTCTTGTTATTCATATGTCTCTCGTGTGGCTTAATTAAAGCTCTGAAGGCTGCAATTGGGCCATGCGCATGTACAATGTATGTATTACAGTACTCAGCTCGGTAACGGATGAGATGGCAGATCTGCGCTTATAGACCGGCGTGTATACCACCACGGCATTCGATGCGAATGCCGCTGTCAGTAGACCGCGGGCCTGTATCCACATATCAGCAGCATAGTACCACATGGACTTCATAACGCAAGGCGCCAAGCGGTGTGAACTCCACGTGTAGGCTTATGCATATCTTACAACCCATTACCGACCTGAACTGTATCTGGATGGATGTGTTTTAATAAAGATCGTATCGGGCCCATCCAGGTACAGACTGATATTTCTAGGGAACGCTTGTATGGAGAATGGACATACTGCTAGGAGCTGGAAAATATGCTCTCCACAGAGGGCTCATGGGAAGGGGAGGAGATATGCTCTTCATAGAGAGCTCATGGGAAGGGGAGGAGATATGCTCTTCATAGAGAACTCATGGGAAGGGGAGGAGATATGCTCTCCACAGAGGGCTCATGGGAAGGGGAGGAAGTCTGCTGACCTCAGAAGGCTCATGGGGGAAGACCAGTGACAGATAATAGAAAAGGCTATGCTCCAATCGGAATGTACATCCTGTGTATAGGCACTCCCCATTGCATTGTTCTGTGGGAGGGGTTTGACCTTATTCATGTGGGGGGGCGTGTGTGTATTTGTAATAAAACCAAAGGGGAGAATGAAAATTGCCCTTATGTGAATTCAACCATCAACCTGAAGGTGTCGTGTGATCATTTCCAGGTATAGGAGCTCCAATCACCCACATTTCAACAGAGCTAACCCAGTTGGAGGGGCAGGAATCGTGTAGTTTAGCTGCAGTCGTGGTAAGCGAGATTCGTACAGCTTTATGGGGGATTTCTGCGCATCCAACTGCGAGTACTCACGGTAAGGAGAAATTCGTTAAAGCGAATTTCCAAGACACCATACATCATACAATTTTCCTTTAGATTTACTAAAACCATAAACTATGAGATGAAACCTAAACACTTTCAGTTTGCATGCAGTCAGGCCGGCCCCTGCACTACAGAGGTGAGGGTAAATCTAAAGGAAATTCAACAAGAAAGTTGTATAATGTATGGCCAGCCTACGATGGAACTTTGACATTCATGCGGAAAACAGATTCATCGAAGAACTCAGTTTTGAGTGGCTTTTAGCTGTGAGAGCAGTAAATTCTTTTTTTTTCCCTGTAAATCATAACTGGTATATTCACTCGCGGGAACTTCCGATTTAGATTTGTCGACACAATTTAGAACCGAAAATAAACAAGAAACCGCAAAATAAAAACCTTCTACAGCAAAGGCATCCCTGTATACCATCCCCATAATAGGAGATTTCCTCCCACCACTGGAAGCTGCGACTTTCCTGCTGTGCATCAGTCAGAGCCAATGAAGACAAAACACTTCCTTGTTTTATTTTCCTGTTTCCACAATTTATTGTAATTGCTCTTTTTTTTGTTTCTTTTTTTTTTCATATTAATGCAAATTGCTGACATTGTCATGTAAATGGAAATTCTGGGGCAGAAATGTGAATTAGCATTCAAAAAGGTAACAATGTGTTTGTCACAGTGATAGGATTACGCAGCCGAGTCACCTAGACACCGAAAATGATTCAAATTAAAAGTATTGAGCGAATATACTGGGAGATGGAGCTATGGAAACTATCTGTCTATCGATCGATCTATTTTTATTTATTTATTTCAGGTACTTATATAGCGCCATCAATTTACGCCGCGCTTTACATATATATTGTACATTCACATCAGTCCCCGCCCCCGAGGAGCGTACAATCTAAGGTCCCTAACTCACATTCATATACATACTAGGGCCAATTTGGACAGGAACCAATTCACCTACCAGCCTGTCTTTGGAGTGTGGGAGGAAACTGGAGTACCTGGAGGAAACCCACGCAGGCACAGGGAGAACATGCAAACTCCAGGCAGGTGGTCTCATGACTGGGATTCGAACCAATGACCCGAGTACTGCCAAAAGGAAGTGCTAACCGTTTAGCCACTGTGCTGCCCATCTATCTGTCTGTCTGTCTGTCTGTCTGTCTATCTACACTACATTGCCAAAAGTATTGTCCCCGCCCACCAAATCATGTGATTCAGTTGCTCCAATCCCCTCCCAATCAGGTGATTCAGGTGTTCCAATCCCCTCCCAATCATGTGATTCAGGTGTTCCAATCCCCTCCATATCATATGATTCAGGTGTTCCAATCCCCTCCATATCATGTGATTCAGGTGTTCCAATCCTCTCCCAATCATGTGATTCAGGTGTTCCAATCCCCTCCTAATCATGTGATTCAGGTGTTCCAATCCCCTCCATATCATGGGATTCAGGTGTTCCAATCCCCTCCAAATCTTGTGATTCAGGTGTTCCAATCCCCTCCCTATCATGTGATTCAGGTGTTCCAATCCTCTCCCAATCATGTGATTCAGGTGCTCCAATCCCCTCCATATCATGTGATTCAGGTGCTCCAATCCCCTCCATATCATGTGATTTAGGTGTTCCAATCCTCTCCCAATCATGTGATTCAGGTGCTCCAATCCCCTCCATATCATGTGATTCAGGTGCTCCAATCCCCTCCATATCATGTGATTTAGGTGTTCCAATCCCCTCCCAATCATGTGATTCAGGTGTTCCAATCCCCTCCCTCTCATGTGATTCAGGTGTTCCAATCCTCTCCCTATCATGTGATTCAGGTGTTCTAATCCCCTCCCAATCATGTGATTCAGGTGCTCCAATCCCCTCCATATCATGTGATTCAGGTGTTCCAATCCCCTCCATATCATGTGATTCAGGTGTTCCAATCCCCTCCATATCATGTGATTCAGTTGTTCCAATCCCCTCCCAATCATGTGATTCAGGTGTTCCAATCCCCTCCATGGACACAGGTGTATACAATCCAGCCCCTAGGCATGCAGACGGCTTCTACAAACATTGGTGAAAGAATGGGTCGCTCTCAGGAGCTCAGTGACTCCAAGCGTGGTCCCGTGATAGGTGGCCCCCTGGGCAATAAGTCCATCCGTGACATTTCCTGGCTACTAAATATTCCACGCTCAACTGTTAGTGGGATTATAACAAAGTGGAAGCAACTGGGAACAACAGCCACTCAACCACCAAGTGGTAGGCCACGTCACATGACAGGGCGGGGTCAGCGCATGCTGAAGCGCACAGTGCGCAGAAGTCGCCAACTGTTTGCAGAGTCAATAGCCAAAGACCTCCAAACTTGGTGTGGCCTTCAGATGAGGGACCGGATAGGATAGGTCAGACTCTGATGGGGACCCTGAGGTAAGGAATGGGGTTCTGATGTAAGGGGGGATTCTGATGGGGACCCTAATATGAGGAAAGCGCAGATGGGGAACCTGATATAAGGGGGTCTCTGATGGGGAACCTGATGGGGAATGTAATGTAAGGGGGCTCTGATGGAGAATCTGATGTAAAGTGGGACCCTAATGTAAGGTGGGCGTCTGATAGAGACTCTGATGTCAGGGCCCTCTGATGTAGGGGTGCTCCGATGGGGACCCTGATGTAAGGGGTCTCTTATGTATAGGGAATCTGATAGGGAACCTGATGTAAGGAGTCTCTGATTTAGGGGGACTCTGATAAGGGCCCTGATTTAAGGGGGGACTCTGATGGGGACCCTGATGTAAGGGGTCTCTGATGTAGGGGGACTCTGTTGGGGAACCTGATGTAAGGGGTCTCTTATGTATAGGGAATCTGATAGGGAACCTGATGTAAGGAGTCTCTGATTTAGGGGGACTCTGATAAGGACCCTGATTTAGGGGGGACTCTGATGGGGACCCTGATGTAAGGGGTCTCTGATGTAGGGGGACTCTGTTGGGGAACCTGATTATAGGGGGACTATGATCAGGACCCTGATGTAACGGACACTTTGATGTGGACCCTGATGTAAGGGGTCTCTGTTTTAGGGGGACTCTGATGGGACCCTGATTTAAGGGAGGACTCTGATGGGGTCTCTGATGTAAGGGAGACTCTGACGAGGAATGTAATGTAAAAGGGGCTCTGATGGAGAACCTGATGTAAAGGGGGACTTTGGTGTTGGGGAATTCTGATGGAGAACCTGATTTAAGGGAAGGCTTTGATGGGGACCCTGATGTAAGGGGTCTCTGATGTAGAGGGACTCTGATGAAAAACCTGATGTATGGGGAACTCTGATGTAGAGGGACTCTGATAGGGAACCTGATGTAAGGGGTTTCTGATTTAGGGGGACTCTGATCGGGACCCTGATGTAAGGGGTTTCTGATTTAGGGGGAGTCTGATGGGCACCCTGATGTACGGGTTCTGATGTAGGGGGACTCTGATGAACAGTCTGATGTATGGGGGTCTCTGATGTAGGGGGACTTTGATGAATAGTCTGATGTATGGGGGACTCTGATGAACAGTCTGATGTATAGGGGTCTCTGATGTAGAGGGACTCTGATGAACAGTCTGATGTATGGGGGTCTCTGATGTAAGGGGACTCTGATGAACAGTCTGATGTATGGGGGTCTCTGATGTAGAGGGACTCTGATGAACAGTCTGATGTATGGGGGTCTCTGATGAACAGAATGTCTTCTGTCCTATTGACTCCAATGCAGTGGAAATGGCAGCATGTCACCAAAACTTCCACATTTTGGAACAATCACATCAAAGTGAAAACTCCCTAATCTGTAGCTGAGCTGGCTGAACGGGCAAACCGGCCAATCAGATCGCGGGACTGGATAAGGTGCTGTGTAGGGTGGAGTGAACCTTTTTTAGACATCTTTAGTCTCAGTTAATCCCCCGCTGTACTCCTCAGCGCCATCTCTGCCCCGGCCCCAATACAGCGCCCCCTAGTGACTTCCCATAGTCTTCAGCCCCGGCCCACTACAGCGCCCCCTAGTGACTTCCCATAGTCTTCAGCCCCGGCCCCAATACAGCGCCCCCTAGTGACTTCCCATAGTCTTCAGCCCCGACCACAATACAGCGCCCCCTAGTGACTTCCCATAGTCTTCAGCCCCGGCCCACTACAGTGCCCCCTGCTGACTTCCCATAGTCTTCAACCCCAGCCCACTACAGCGCCCCCTAGTGACTTCCCATAGTCTTCAGCCCCGGCCCCAATACAGCGCCCCCTAGTGACTTCCCATAGTCTTCAGCCCCGGCCCCAATACAGCGCCCCCTAGTGACTTCCCATAGTCTTCAGCCCCGGCCCACTACAGCGCCTCCTAAGGACTTCCCATAGTCTTCAGCCCCGGCCCACTACAGTGCCCCCTGCTGACTTCCCATAGTCTTCAACCCCAGCCCACTACAGCACCCCCTAGTGGCTTCCCATAGTCTTCAGCCCCAATACAGCACCCCCTAGTGACTTCCCATAGTCTTCAGCCCCGGCCCACTACAGCGCCCCCTAGTGACTTCCCATAGTCTTCTGCCCTGGCCCCAATACAGCGCCCCCTAGTGACTTCCCATAGTCTTCAGCCCCGGCCCACTACAGCGCCCACTAGTGGCTTCCCATAGTCGTCAGCCCCAATACAGTGCCATCTAGTGACTTCCCATAGTCTTCAGCCCCGACCCCAATACAGCGCCCCCTAGTGACTTCCCATAGTCTTCAGCCCCGGCCCACTACAGCGCCTCCTAATGACTTCCCATAGTCTTCAGCCCCGGCCCACTACAGTGCCCCCTGCTGACTTCCCATAGTCTTCAACCCCAGCCCACTACAGCGCCCCCTAGTGACTTCCCATAGTCTTCAGCCCCGGCCCACTACAGCACCCCCTAGTGGCTTCCCATAGTCTTCAGCCCCAATACAGCACCCCCTAGTGACTTCCCATAGTCTTCAGCCCCGGCCCACTACAGCGCCCCCTAGTGACTTCCCATAGTCTTCTGCCCTGGCCCCAATACAGCGCCCCCTAGTGACTTCCCATAGTCTTCAGCCCCGGCCCACTACAGCGCCCACTAGTGGCTTCCCATAGTCGTCAGCCCCAATACAGTGCCATCTAGTGACTTCCCATAGTCTTCAGCCCCGACCCCAATACAGCGCCCCCTAGTGACTTCCCATAGTCTTCAGCCCCGACCCCAATACAGCGCCCCCTAATGACTTCCCATAGTCTTCAGCCCCGGCCCCAATACAGTTCCCCCTAGTGGCTTCCCATAGTCTTCAGCCCCAATACAGCGCCCCCTAGTGACTTCCCATAGTCTTCAGCCCCGGCCCACTACAGCGCCCCCTAGTGACTTCCCATAGTCTTCAGCCCGGCCCACTACAGCGCCCCCTAGTGACTTCCCATAGTCTTCACCCCTGGCCCCAATACAGTGCCTCCTAGTGACTTCCCATAGTCTTCAGCCCCGGCCCACTACAGCGCCCCCTAGTGGCTTCCCATAGTCTTCAGCCCCAGCCCCAATACAGTGCCCCCTAGTGACTTCCCATAGTCTTCAGCCCCAATACAGTGCCCCCTAGTGACTTCCCATAGTCTTCAGCCTCGGCCCACTACAGCGCCCCCTAGTGACTTCCCATAGTCTTCAGCCCCGGCCCACTACAGCGCCCCCTAATGACTTCCCATAGTCTTCAGCCCCGGCCCACTACAGCGCCCCCTAGTGACTTCCCATAGTCTTCAGCCCCGGCCCACTACAGCACCCCCATCGCCAAGCTGGGGTAATAACGCGTGGTAACTTGTCTTGCCCAAATCAGCAGCGATCCCGGGCCATGCCGAGAGAACAGCTGAAGTTTCAGTCTGCCGACATAAATAAAAAATTAAATGCCCCGAGGCCAGCCGCTGCTGCGCGATGGCGCCGTGTCAAGGACGGCTCAGATGAAGTGATGAAGTTGCAGGAACATGATTAAACTACGTCTCGGCGTCGGTCTCTAAAGGAAGAGGAAGAAAAGGACAAATCAGCCGCTCTCCTCAAACAAAATTTAATTAACCGTTGAGACCGCGCGGAAAGGATTGTGCAAACGTCAATGTCGATAATGTCACTCCTCGCCTCCCTTTTGTCGTGGGATTCTCAGAAACATCCGCCAAAAACAAGTGTTTGCGGAGAAGAGCCTAAAGGAGATGTCCCTGGCGTGTTCCGGCGCCGAAATATACCGTAGGCAATTTTAAACAGATGTGTGTTTTATGTCTCGGCAATTGTCAATGTCGCCGGAAAGTCGCACAATGGATGGGCGTCTTCCTGTATATTACCTCCACCTTCTTTAAAGAGAGCCGGCCACTAGTGTAGGTGTAAAAGTGAACCCCTTCCCGCTGCCCCGGAATCCCTTCAAAAAGTTGTACATTTTTTGGGGGGGGGTAACATTGGCCACTCAGGGGACCTCTGTGATTGGCTGAATAGCTTAGCATATACAGTAAGACCAGCACAACAGACCTCTATGCCAGTCTACGTTCCAGCTGGAGTCAAATACATTTATATTTTATATATTACCGGAAGTATTGGGAACTTCAATGGCCCCCCAGTCTTAGTCTGTAGGGTTCAATATTGGGCCGCCGGCCTTTCCAAGCACATGACCTTTAATGGCCCCCCAGTCTTAGTCTGAAGGGTTCAATATTGGGCCGCCGGCCTTTCCAAGCACATGACCTTTAATGGCCCCCCAGTCTTAGTCTGTAGGGTTCAATATTGGGCCGCCGGCCTTTCCAAGCACATGACCTTTAATGGCCCCCCAGTCTTAGTCCGTAGGGTTCAATATTGAGTTGGCCCCGCCCTTTCCACACACATGACCTTTAATGGCCCCCCAGTCTTAGTCCGTAGGGTTCAATATTGGGCCGCCGGCCTTTCCAAGCACATGACCTTTAATGGCCCCCCAGTCTTAGTCCGTAGGGTTCAATATTGAGTTGGCCCCGCCCTTTCCAAGCACATGACCTTTAATGGCCCCCCAGTCTTAGTCCGTAGGGTTCAATATTGAGTTGGCCCCGCCCTTTGCAGCTATAACAGCTTCAACTCTTCTGGGAAGGCTGTCCAGACTATTGAACAGGGGTGGCATTTCATTGGTTGACTTGTTGCCATGGTTTGCTTTATGATTGGGCCATTCTGGTATCACCTCCAGTTACAGAATATGAATCCCATAAGAAATACAAGAAATGGGTTTTGTTGGCTCACTCGTGTTTTCTTTACAAATGGTCCATCCTGTATATCACCGATTCTCCAAGGGGAGGCCAACGTTTGAGCACAAATTTAGATACACTATATTGCCCGCAGTATTGGGCCGCCGGCCTTTCCACACACATGACCTTTAATGTCCTCCCAGTCTTAGTCCGTAGGGTTCAATATTGAGTTGGCCCCGCCCTTTCCACACACATGACCTTTAATGGCCCCCCAGTCTTAGTCCATAGGGTTCAATATTGAGTTGGCCCCGCCCTTTCCACACACATGACCTTTAATGTCCTCCCAGTCTTAGTCCGTAGGGTTCAATATTGAGTTGCAGCTATAACAGCTTCAACTCTTCTGGGAAGGCCATCCACAAGGTTTAGGAGGGTGTCTATGGGAAGGTTGGACCATTCTTCCAGAAGCACATTTGTCAGGTCAGGCACTGATGTCGGGGGAGGAGGCCTGGCTTGCAGTCTCCGCTCTAATTCATCCCAAAGGTGTTCTATGGGGTTAAGGTCAGGACTCTGTGCAGGTCAGTCAAGTTCCTCCACCCCAAACTGGCTCCTCCTGAAAAACACTCCCACACCATAATCCCCCCTCCACCAAACTTTACACTTGGCACAATGCAGTCAGGCAAGTACCTTTTTCCTGGCAACCGCCAAACCAAGACACGTCCATCTGATGGCCAGACAGAGAAGCGTGATTGGTCACTCCAGAGAACTGCACCCTGGTTCACTGTCCCTCCCTCCTTCACTGTGTGTCCGCTGCAGCCTGAGATTGTGTAGACCAGCTGTTGACATCTACTGAGCATGCTCCAGTTTCAGTTCCCTTCTAAGCTGTTAATTTCCACCTTTTTCTTATCTATGCAGCCCATCTGACTGTAGACTCACGTATATGGGTGTATACACAGTGAAAAATGACTCCCCCTCCTCCATGTCATCATATTGCTATACACTATGGGAGTGGGATATAAGATGGTAATTGATGGAGCCTTCAACTTCCTATTAGTCCCGGCACAGACATACCAATGACACAGGCCAGAGGGGCGTGGCATAGCCTGTGATTGACAGAATCACCTCACTTTAACCACTTCCCACCTGGCCACTGTACAAAAATGGCCGAGTGGGACAAGCGTTGTTCTAAATGGATTTATCCATACGTTCTGGACCTGGAACCATGCAGCGGCATAATCTTGTGATGGCTGTGTCCCTCGAACACAGCACATCACAAATCAGGATATGGGCTCTCTGATTTGCCCTCCCAATCATGTGATGGCTGTGTCCGATCAAAGCCATCACACAATGTGAAAAGAGGCCTATGCCTTTGTGTTGGCTCTCCTCCTGAGCTCTGTACAGACTCTCAGCTATCTGTGTGTAGCTGATGATTTTACTGTTAGGCCATCCCAAACCATTGCACCAAGCATCTGTCCTTGTCCACAGTGAACATCAACATCTGTACCAGTGTCCTATCAACATCTGTCACAGTGTACCAGTGTCCATCAACATCTGTCACAGTGCACTAGTGTCCCACCAACATCTGTCACAGTGCACTAGTGTCCCACCAACATCTGCAATCATGCCCCACTGCAACATCAACATCTGTTGGTGTCCCTAGTGGACTGTCAACATCTGTCTGTGTCCACCAGTGGACAAGCAACATTGTCACAGTGTACAAAAGCACAAAAATATCTGTCAGTGTACTGGTGTCCCATCAACATCTGTCACAGTGTACAAATGCACAAAAATATCTGTCAGTGTACTGGTGTCCCATCAACATCTGTCACAGCGTACAAATGCACAAAAACATCTGTTAGTGCATCGGTGTCCTATCAACATCTGTCAGTGTACCAGTGTCTAATCAAGATCTGTCGCAGTGTACCAGGGTCCCATCAACATCTGCAATAGTGTCCCATTGCAACATTAACACCTGTCGGTGTCCTAAGTGGACCGTCAACATCTGTCGGTGTCCACCGGTGGACAATCAACACACTGTACAAGTGCACAAAAACATATGTTAGCTTACTGGTGTCCCATCAACATCTGTCACAGTGCATTAGTGTTGGTGCAATTTGTGCCAGCAGCTGGGTCATCCGTATAGTCAGTGCCCAGAGGCACTACACAACCTGTCAGGATTGGAGGCTGAGCTGCAGAGGCTGGATAAAGAGGATGAGGCAGCTGATGCTAGGGAGGAAACTGTTGCTGCCCCTCCTGTGTCTGTTCTGTCTGTTGTGCTGGATTCGGTTTCCCTTAGTAATGTCATCCCTGAGTCTGTCCCTCCTGTTCCTACAGTACGTAGATCCTCCAGAGTAGCGGAAGCTGCTGGGGGGGCGGGTTTAGCGAATCTTCCTTCTCAGCCTACTCCACCTCCGGGACCTGTCCCACGATGGCGCAAACGTGGTCAGGAGAGTGTGGGGGTGCTGGATGGTGGTGGAGCCGATGGGGCTCAGGGAGGAGTGTCCATGTCCATGTCTCACCTCCTGCTGAAGGGGATTCGGTTGATGAGGGGTGGGAGAGGGTTAAGGGGAAGAAAAAGAAGAAGAGGAGGATGAGAAGAGCTGTCCTTTCTTCTTCAGAATCAGACCCAGGAGGGGTCCCTTTTGGCAACACCTTTTCAGTTTTGTCAGGTGATGAGATGGTATCTGATATATCCATTTTCTTATCTATGGATGAGGGGGAGTCCCATACTCTGAAGAGATGTTTCGGGTGATGAGAGTGTGGTAGAGGTTAAGAAACGACTACCCCAATCATCCTGATGGCAGTTCCCACTCTGTTAAGGGTGGCGACCATTAATGTCACCAGCATTAAATCTTCAAGAGCTCGTGATACGGCCTTATTTTTGCTCAGCGAGTTTGATCCTGACATTTTATTTTTGCAAGAGACCTGGCTCAATACATTGGCCGATGTCTATCTAGCAAAAAGGGAGTGGAGATGTGGTCCCTCTTTTTGGTCTCTTGCAGATATGGTAACGTGCCAGCGGGTAATTGAGGTAAAAATGGGGAGATGCATGGTCTTAGACGTCTCTGTTAGGGGGCAGGACCTGCGCCTGATCAATATCTATAGGCCACAGTCAAAATGGGGCAGGAAATGCCTCCTCACAAAGATCAAGCCCTTCCTTTTTACGTCCCAGCAGGTTGTCTTTGGAGGTGACTTTAACACCATAATTAGGCCTGAAGACAGGAGAGGCTCCATAGACAGGCTGGGTTATGATAGCGTTTTTCTCAGAGATTTGGTTAGACAGGCAGGCCTGGTAGATGTGCACATTAAGCACTGCCCTGGCAGCACGGCGTTCACATTTCAGAGAGGGAATAGTCAGAGCAGGATAGAAGGTTTTTTTTAAAGGAGAACTCTGCTTTCTCGGCTCCTGAGTTGAAGGCGGTGGAGTTCTCTGACCACTGTATGCTGTCTGTGACTCTGAATGCCTCGGACACTCCACCCAGGGGAAGGGGTATCTGGAAACTGAATTCGGCTCTCCTGGAAGATGTAGAGGTAAGACAATCCTTTGAGGTTTTTTTTCAGGCACAGGTTTCTATTCTGGACTTTTGCAGCAGTAAGTCAGAGCGGTGGGAGCTTGTGAAACAAAGGGCGATTGGACTTTCCAAGGCCATAAGTAAGAAGAAGCAGCTTGGTATGTATATTGCCTACCAGCATTTGCGGAGGAAGCTTGATTGTCTTGTCTCGTATGGAGGAGATCCAGGGGAGATCTCTGGAGTGAAGCTTCTTCTTAGGAAGTGTCAATACGACCGGCATGCCTCCTTGGTTCTGGAGAGGGATTATGGGAAATATCACTCGCCTGATCCTTACCAGAACTGTAAGCAAGGCATAGCAGTTAAGACGGTCATTGGCCTGAAAGACAGTACGGGTTCCCTGATAAAGTCCAGATCAGGGATCTTGGAGATCTTTGGGTCATATTATGCAGACCTCCTGGGAAGAAAGGACCTTAGCCGGGACAGGATGGAAAGCTTTCTGGATTCTACTCCAGGATTGGGAAATGTTGCATTGCTTTTGATGAATTTGACAGAACCAATTTCAGCGGATGAGGTAGTTCATGCTATAGATAAACTGGCTACCAAAAAATCGCCTGGGCCAGATGGATTGACAGCTGAATTTTACAAGTGTTTTAAGTCCATTCTGGCTCCCTTTTTAGCAGAGGTTTTTAATAGCTGTCTAGAAGAGGGTTCGCTCCCTCCCTCCATGAGGCAATCCGCTGTGATTCTTCTGTCAAAAGGTAAAGACCCCTCAATGATTGAGAACTGGCGCCCCATCAGTCTTCTCAATGTTGATGGATCTTGGCAAAGATTCTCTTTTGGCGCTTGTCGTCAGTAGCAGGCGATATGTTGTCCAGCCATCAGCACTGTTCGGTCCAAGGTAGAAGTACCTTTTCAGTGGTTTTGGCTATCCGGGAGGCTTTGGAACGATGCAGGGCTTCTGGATGGAGAAAGTACTTGCTGGCATTGGATCAGGCAAAAGCTTTTGATCGAGTGAATCATGAATATCTGTGGTTGCTGCTTGGTAGATACGGCCTGCAGGGGAGGTTTATAGATTGGCTGAAGACATTATATAAAGGGGCTGAGAGCTTCCCACTTGTTAATGGTTGGGTTGGGCGGCCTGTTGAGGTCGGCTCTGGTGTGCACCAGGGATGTCCTTTGAGCCCCTGCTATATGCTTTCGCAATCGACCCCTTTGTAAGAAGGCTAGAGGGCGCATCATTGTGTGGGGTGCCTCTGGGCATTGCTGGTATGCCGTCTTTGAAAGTCATGGCCTATGCTGATGATGTGTCTGTTATTATCTCTGGGACTGAGGAGGAGCAGGAGGTGGTCTCTGTGATAGAGCAGTACACGGAGGCTTCTGGCTCTAAAGTCAACCATGAAAAGAGTGAAGTTTTCTGGATGGGTGAGGAGGGTGAAAGTTTTGAACTTCCGGATGCCTTCCCGGAGCCCCAGCAGGAAATTAAAGTTTTGGGCATCAAATTTGGTCCTGGTGACTATGGTCATTGAAATTGGGAAAGCAGGTTGGTAGATGTCAATGCCAAAGTAGCAAGCTGGAAGAGATGGAGGCTTTCCTTGAGGGAGAGGGTTGACTTGATCAGAACTTACCTGATCCCGATCTTTTTATATGTCAGCTTCGTCTGTATCTTGCCGGTATCTCTCTATGCACGGGTCTACAGCTGTTTTTTCCAACTGTTATGGGGAAACAGGCTGAACCTGATCAAACGCAATGTAATTTACCTGTCCAGGCGGGAGGGTGGCCTAGGAATGGTCAACCCGATAGTTTTATTTTCTTTGCTCTTTTTAAAGTACAATCTTGGTAATATGTTAGCAGAGACCCCGCCGGGATGGGTGGGTATTTTTCAGTCTTGGTTTAAGCCTTTTCCGCGTTGCTGGGAAGATGGCGGCCCAGTGAAAAGTCTGAGAGTCCGACATGGCAAGCTCCCGGCTTATGTTGTCCCGTGTCTGAAAATACTTTGGCAGTGGCAGGTGACAGTGGAGGATATCAGGTCCCTTCCCAGGAAGCTTCTGGGGGAGAAGATTTTGGCTTCTGCTTTTGGTGTGTCACTGGCCTTCAAGGATTGCCCAGGCTCCATAATGAGGGAGGGGTTGCGTTCAATTCACTTGGAAATAGTCCCTTTGAAGTTTAGGAATCAAGCCTGGCTCAATTTCAATGGAAGGCTCTATGTAAGAGGTAACCTGAAGCTCCGCCCTGTGGATGATCGGGATTGTCCTAGAGCAGAGTGTGTTGGTAAAGTGGAGTCTATGGGCCACTTTCTGCTCCAGTGTCCCTTTAACATAGAGGTGTATAAAAGGGTGGGGAGGGTTCTGGGCATCCCCTTTCTCTATCGCATGAGTTATGCAGAGTGGGTGTACGGGGCATTCCCAACTCGCTGGGACTTTGATTTGGATACACTTTTTTTAGTTAGTATAGTTGTTCGTTGCTTCACATGGAACGCACGGTGTCAGATTACCCTACGGAAGAAAGTCCTCCCTGTAGAGGTGGTGGTGCACGATATTCTGGGTGAGGTTGGGAAGATTCATGGTCTTGAGAAGGGCAGGGAGTCTCGGACGGTCTGGATAAGGGCATGGAGGAATATCAGACATGGCTTTGGTACACTTGTGGTCATTGGGAAGAATTACCCCCTTATAGATAGCTAAAAAGATCAATGGTGTCAGTGGGAACTTGTCTGAGAGGCAGAAATTGCTCATTGCTCAAGGAACCCCTGGGAACCTCTGGAGGAACCTTAGTATTCCATGGAACCCTGGTTGATAAATCCTGGTCTAGGGTGTCTGTTTTCAGAACATGTACACTCTCTGGTCACTTTATTAGGTCCACCTGTTCAGTTGCTTGGTAACACAAATTGTTAATTAGCCAATAACATGGCAGCAACTCAATGCATTTAGGCATCTGGACGTGTTGAAGACGACTTGCAGAAATTCAAACCGAGCATCAGAATGGGGAAGAAAGGGGATTTAAGTGATTGAACATGGCATGGCGTTTGGTGCCAGATGGGCTGGTCTGAGTATTTCAAAAACGACTGATCTACTGGGATTTTCCCACACAACCATCTCTAGGGTTTACAGAGAATGGTCCAAAAAGAGAAAATATCCAGTGAACGGCAGTTGTGTAGAGGAAATGCTTTGTTGATGTCAGAGGAGAATGGGCAGACTGGATCCAGATGATAGAAAGGCAACAGTAACTCCAACAACCCCTCATTACAACCAAGGTATGCAGAATACCATCTCTGAACACACAACATGTCCAACCTTGAAGCAGATGGGCTACAGCAGCAGAAGACCACACCGGGTGCCACTCCTGTCAGCTAAGAACAGTAACCGGAGGCTACAATTCGCACAGGCTCACCAAAATTGGACAATAGTAGATTGGAAAAACGTTGCCGGTTCTGATGAGTCTGGATTTCAGCTGTGATATTCAGATGGTAGGGTAAGAATTTGGCATAAACAATATGAAAGCATGGATCCATCCTGCCTTGTATCAACGGTTCAGGCTGGTGGTGTCATGATGTGGGGGAGATTTTCTCGGCACACTTTGGGCCCCTTGGTATCAATTGAGCATCATTTAAACTCCATGGCCTACCTGAGTATTGTTGATGACCATCCTGCCTTGTATCAATGATTCAGGCTGGTAGTGTCATGGTGTGGTGGATCCATCCTTCCTTGTATCAATGGTTCAGGCTGGTGGTGGTGGTGTCATGGTGTGGGGGAGATTTTCTTGGCACACTTTGGGCCCCTTGGCATCAATTGAGCAGCATTTAAACGCCTCAGCCTACCTGAGTATTGTTGATGACCATCCTGCCTAGTATCAACGGTTCAGGCTGGTGGTGGTGTCATGGTGTGGTGGATCCATCCTGCCTTGTATCAACAGTTCAGGCTGGTGGTGGTGTCATGGTGTGGTGGATCCATCCTGCCTTGTATCAACGGTTCAGGCTGGTGGTGTCATGGTGTGGGGGAGATTTTCTTGGCCCACTTTGGCCAAGTGAGCATCCAAATGAGCATTGTTTAAACGCCACAGCCTTCCTGAGTATTGTTGCTGACCATGTCCATCCCTTTATGACTCCAGTGTCCCCGTCTTTTGATGGCTCCTTCCAGCAGGATAACGCACCATGTCACAAAGCTCAAATCATCTCCAACTGGTTCCTTGGACATGACAATGAGGTCCCTGTACTCCCATGGTCTCCACAGTCACCTGATCTCCATCCAATAGAGCACCTTTGGGATGTGGTGGCACGGGAAATTCCCATCATGGATGTGAAGCTCATAAATCTGCAGCAACTGCGTGATGCCACCATGTCAATATGGACCGAAATCTCTGAGGAATGTTTCCAGCACCTTGTTGAATCTATGCTACGAAGAAAGAAGGCAAAAGGGGGTCCAACCCGGGACTAGCAAGGTGGACCTAATAAAGTGGCCGGTGAGTGTATAATGTTTGGGGGATTTAACCAATCTTCAGGCCTAAAATTATTTGTTAAATTAATTAGTAACTAATTGTATCAATATACTTAAAACATGTAAACACCTCTTATTTTTATGTTTGATTTGTAATAATTTTTGTATGGATTATGGATTTGGAAAATAAGAGGTGGGGGGAGGGGGGGGGGGGCAGCCATTTTTTTTTCATTGCATATGCAGGCTCTGCTTCCTACCAGTGAATATCGGAGAACCATGAACCTCAGATCATGGGCTTGGCAGGTAAGTCTCTGATTATAGAAGTGATTGCCATCTCAGATAAAAAACCACCAGTTATTATTAGATATTTCTGATTGATTTGGAAGCGGCAATTTTCTGCAGATGAAAATGGTTCTGCAGGAAAAGATCAATATCCATTGTAATAAGCAAAACTATTGTCAGATAACAGAAGACGGCTTATAAATCTCCTCCAATCACTCCCCCGGTGATTGGATTCGGGTGAAGATTGCCAGTTCCAGCTTTCATAATTCACTGAAGTCGGAGGCTGCAATAATCAACCCTCTATTGATAATCACCAGCATTTGTGCTTCTAAATCTCCGGCACTCATGGCACAACTTTCCGGAATAACAGGCAGTTATAGAAGAGATGGGTCTACAGAAGCATCAACGGGTCTCCGGGGATTACGCGGACAGGCTCAGGAATACTGGGTCATTTAAAGTCCAACCATGGGCACCACAAATTGCTGCCCACATGGACGCCTGGCAGTAGGTTTTGCTGTTTTTATTTTATATTTTGTTTTTTCACATGTCCCCAGGCTGGCCATGCAACACACTCAGTCCCCTTCCTCTTCGTTCTGATCCTGGCGGTAGGTGGTTCCCTGATACTACAGAGGGCGGTGCTCTCAGGACCTGGATTGTTGCTGATCCCAGTTTTGGTTCCCCCTTCCCATCTGTTCCCTGTGCCTCCCCCTGTGTTTTCCCCTGCTTTTCTATGCTCCCCATTTTGCATATATTGTATATAGTTAGTTGTTAATTAGACTTTCTGTTTGTTAGGTGTTCTGTCAGGACCTGGATCACCTGCTGGTGGCACTGTGCCTGCCAGAGCAGAAGGTTTTAGTTTTGGTGTCCACCAGCAGGGGCCTCCTAGCAGCCAGCAGATCCCAGTACTTAGTTTCCACCTGATGCTGGCTGCTGGGAGAGTATTTAAGTCCTTCCCTAGTAGTGCCTTTCACTCCAGTGTTCTCTCAGGACCCGGATCACCTGCTGGTGGCACTTTCTGGAGCGGAAGGTTGTAGTTCCGGTGTCCACCAGAAGGTGTCTTCCAGCAGCCAGGATTACTGGAATCTGCTGGCTGCTTGGAGACATCCGCTGGTGGACACCGGAACTACAACCTTCCACTCTGGCAGGCACAGTGCCACCAGCAGGTGCTCCAGGTCCTGAGAGAACCCTGTGATAGAATACCTAACAAACAGAAAGTCTAATTAACAACTAACTATATATAATATACAGTATACAAAATGGGGAGCATAGAAAAGCAGGGGGAAAATGGAGGCACAGGGAACAGATGGGAAGGGGGAACCAAAACTTTGATCAGGAACAAGGGGGAGCAGGTGCAAGGCAGCTGGGTACAGGGCTGGAGCAAGTTCAGGATCAAAATGGAGGTGCAGGGAACAGATGCAAAGGGGGAACCAAAACTGGGATCAGGTACACAGCAGCAGGGAACAGGGCAGGGACAAGATCAGGATCAATGGCACACAGAATCTGGCAACAGCAAAACACTGGAGTGAAAAGCAATACTAGGGAAGGACTTAAATACTCTCCCAGCAGCCAGCATCAGGTGGAAACTAAGTACTGGGATCTGCTGGCTGCTAGGAGGCACCTGCTGGTGGACACCAAGACCTAGTACAAGAGATGGTCAGAGACTGAGGACCAGATACAAGAGATGGTCAGAGACTGTAGACCTAGTACAAGAGATGGTCAGAGACTGTGGAACGAATACAGCAGATGGTCAGAGACTGTGGACCGAATACAGAAGATGGTCAGAGACTGTAGACCTAGTACAACAGATGGTCAGACACTGTGGACCGAATACAGGCGATGGTCAGAGACTGTGGACCTAATACAAGAGATAGTCAGAGACTGTGGACCTAATACAAGAGATGATCAGAGATTGTGGACCGAAAACAGGAGGTGGTCCGAGACTGTAGACCTAGTACAAGATATGGTTAGAAACTGTGGACCTCATATAAGAGATGGTCAGAGACTGTGGACTGAATATAAGAGGTGGTCAGAGAATGAGGACATGCTGCAGGACCTCCACTCTTCTACAGGGAGAGGCCTGAAAGCAGCTTCACCTTAAAGCCACAGGAACAGGACAGTGTGAGTACCATTACATTCCATGGGCCCACAAGGCAATCCCCCATGGCTGCCCGAATACAGGAGATGGTCAGAGACTGTAGACCTAGTACAAGAGATGGTTAGAGACTGTGGACCTAATACAAGAGATGGTAAGAGATTGTGGACCTAATACAGGAGATGGTCAGAGAATGTGGACCTATTGCAAGAGATGGTCAGAGACTTTGGACCTAATACAAGAGATGGTCAGAGAATGTGGAGCTAATACAAGAGATGGTCAGAGACTGTGGACCTAAAACAGGAGATGGTCAGAGACTGAGGACTGAATACAGGAGATGGTCAGAGACTGTAGACCTAGTACAAGAGATGGTCAGAGTGGTCAGAATGTGGACCTCCTGTATTCGGGCAGCCATGGGGGCTTCCCAACTAGTTCTCCCTGGGACATCATTCCCATGTATTTTGGAATCCCTTGCCCTAGGTTACTCTTCATGACACCCACTTGGATGCGGAGATTTTCATTTGGGGGTCTGAAGAAGGTTCATCTAAGGGGACTGAGTGCTCCTAGTAAGGACTGTGTGCTGATCTGCTAAAGGACAAGAGCCATTCCAAAGGGAGTAGAAAGTCCAGAATCAAATTTTTCTGCTTTTTGTACATAGGAAGTTTGTCCTCCAAGTTGTTTCAGTTCCATTGGGCATCTCCTAGACCCCTAGACCCCATCCAAGTTGTTTCAGTTCCATTGGGCATCTCCTAGACCCCTAGACCCCATCCAAGTTGTTTCAGTTCCATTGGGCATCCCCTAGACCCCTAGACCCCATCCAAGTTGTTTCAGTTCCATTGGGCATCCCCTATACCCCTAGACCCCATCCAAGTTGTTTCAGTTCCATTGGGCATCCCCTATACCCCTAGACCCCATCCAAGTTGTTTCAGTTCCATTGGGCATCCCCTAGACTCCTAGACCCCATCCAAGTTGTTTAACCCCTAATAGAACAAGAAAAACTAAGCTCATGGACTATTCACTGACTTTGGATGCAAGAGTGGAAAAGGCAGGTTGCCTGGCTGTGCAGGAAAATAGCGGGGCCTAAAAACCAGCGCCTCTCAAGAGGGCAGCGCTACACGTATGCTGACACCTACTGAAGATTTAGATCCACTACAACTTGTTTATTTGTGCATTGGTGAATCCCTATGTTTCTCCCTTCCTGTTCAGTGCTAGCTGGGACATTCTTAGCTAGACTCTCACTGATTCTTCCATGTTCCCTCAGTAAACTGTTAGTGATCCTGGAGACGGTATAGAAAGTCACTCAGCTGAGGAAGATGTGGAAGCTTTGAAACGCATTACCACCCACTCCTACAGTGAAGGAAATAAGTATGCAGAATGTTTCCACCACCATGTTTCACAGTTGGGATGGTGTTCTTGGGGTCATAGGCAGCATTCCTCCTCCTCCAAACACGGCGAGTTGAGTTGATGCCAAAGAGCTGGATTTTGGTCTCCTCTGACCACAACACTTCCCACCAGTCCTCCTCGGCATCATTCAGATGTTCAGTGGCAGACTTCAGACGGGCCTGGACATGGGCTTTCTTGAGCAGAGGGACCGTGCGGGCACTGCAGGATTTCAGTCCTTGTCGGCGTAGTGTGTTACCAATTGTTTTCTTGGTGACTGTGGTCCCAGCTGCCTGGAGATCATTGACAAGATCCTCACGTGTAGTTCTGGGATGATTCCTCACTGTTCTCATGATCATTGACACTCCACGAGGTGAGATCTTGCATGGTGCACCAGACCTAGGGAGACTGACACTTGTTTTGTGTTTCTTCCATTTGTGAATGATTGCACCAACTGTTGTCACCTTCTCACCAAGCTGCTTGGCCATAGTTTGGTAGCCCAGTCCAGCCTTGTGTAGGTCTACCATCTTGTCCCTGACATCCTTGGACAGCTCTTTGGTCTTTGCCATGGTGGAGAGTTTGGAATCTGATGGTTTGATTGCTCCTGTGGACAGGTGTCTTTTATACAGGTAACACAATGAGATTAGCAGCACTCCCTTTAAGAGACTGCTTCTAATCTCAGCTTGTTACCTGTATGAAAGACACCTGGGAGCCAGAAATCCTGCTGAATGATAGGGGATCAAATCCTTCTTTCCCTCATGAACATGCAGATCAGTCATCATTTGTTAGACGCATTTCTGCTGAATTTGTTGTTGTATTCTGTCTCTCAGTGTTACACCGAACATTCCATTGTTAGACCGATCATTTCTGTGTGAGGGGCGAACATTCCATTGTTAGACCGATCATTTCTGTGTGAGGGGCGAACATTCAACATCAGCCGGGGAGCAAATACGCATTTCCTGCACTGTACGTCATCACGTCCCATTGTTGATGTCAGATCCGGCACCATCTTTGCGTTCCATGCTGGTCCCTGTGGCAGTTGTCCTCTTCCTGGTCACACTACCCTCAGCCGCCCTGCTACACTGGCACAGATCACAACTGAGGATAACCGGAGACTACTCATGACCAGCCGTGGACTACCTTACATGCTTGCCTATCCACATTTACATATGAGTTGTTAATTGCCACAATTTTATTAATTTGAGATGTTTTTATGCTGCAATTAGTATGGTGACCCTCAGTTTCCGATTCATAGAAAGTCATTGTCTTCTTACACTTCAAAAGACTGTAAAAGCATCCTCTGTACGGCACACAGGCGAGGTTTAGTGGTGTTGGGTTCAACTTTAGAGTCGTATTGAAGAGTTTAGCTGTCTGTGGATGATGCCAAGTCAGCAGGTGGCCATACTCTCTGCACAGAGGATCTAATGAGGTATGTCAATGTGTATACTGGCATTTGAAACAGAACACAGGTGGTTATTATTTTGTTTTCCTTTTCTGGTGATTGGCTGCTTATGCCGGAGATTGGATTCTGGGAAGAATGGGGAGAAGGTCAGGAATTTCTAAGGGTAATTAATAACCTGCACTTTATCCATCATTATTACCCTTTGTGTTCCTTTCCCCTTCCTTTTACATTGGAAGCTCTCAAGAGCATATATACTGTATATACATGGCTGAAAAAAATGAAAGGCTCTCAATGGGGAGGAATCTCCTGCTGGATCTCTATACTGACATGGACGGGGGATGGGTGAGGAACGTAAGGACGCCCCATTGTTTGATGGAAATGAAAATGATCGACCTACAGAGGACTGAATTCAAAGACACCCGAAAATCAAAGTGAAGAAATGATGCAGCAGGCGAGTCCATGTTGGTGAAATGTCATTGCAGCAACTCAGAATGGTCCTCAGTAGTCTGTGTGGCCCCCACGTGTTTGTATGCCTCAGGGGAGGCTCCTAATGGGACCACGGATGGTGTCCTGGGGGATTTCCTCCCAGATCTGGACCAGGGCATCACTGAGCTCCTGGGCAGTCTGAGGTGCAACCTGGCGGATGGACCGAAACATGATATCCCAGAGGGGTTCTATTGGATTTAGGTCAGGTGAGCGTGGGGGCCATTCAATGGTATCAATTCCTTCATCCTCCGGGAACTGCCTGCATACTCCCCCCACATGAGGCTGGGCATTGTCTGCACCAGGAGGAACCCAGGACCCACTGCACCAGGAGAAACCAGGACCCACTGCACCAGGAGGAACCCAGGACCCACTGCACCAGTGTAGGGTCTGACAATGGGTCCAAGGATTTCATCCCCATACCTAATGGCAGTCAGGGTGCCATTGTCTATCCTGTAGAGGTCTGTGGGTCCCACCATGGATATGCCTCCCCAGACCATCACTGACCCACCACCACAACGGTCATACTGAACCATGTTACAGGCAGCAGAACATTCTCCACGGCTTCTCCAGACCCTTTCACGTCTGTCACATGTGCTCAGGGGGAACCTGCTCTCATCTGTGAAAAGCACAGGGTGCCAGTGGTGGACCTGCCAATTCTGGTGTTCAATGGCCAATGCCAATCCAGATCTATGGTGCAAGGCAGTGAGCACAGGGCCCACTAGAGGATGTCAGGCCCTCAGGCCACCCTCATGAAGCCTGTTTCTGATTGTTTGGTCAGAGACATTCCCACCAGTGGCCTGCTGGAGGTCATTTTGTAGGGCTCTGGCAGGGCTTATCCTGTTCCTCCTTGCACAAAGGTGCAGATACCGGTCCTGCTGATGGGTTAAGGAATTTCTACGGCCCTGTCCAGCTCTCCTAGAGGAACTGCCTGTCTCCTGGAATCTCCTCCATGCTCTTGAGACTGTGCTGGGAGACACAGCAAACCTTCTGGCAATGGCATGTATTGATGTGCCATCCTGGAGGAGTTGGACTGCCTGTGCAACCTCTGTAGGGTCCAGGTATGGCCTCATGCTACCAGTAGTGACACTGACCCGAGCCAAATGCAAAACGAGTGAAAAACAGTCAGAAAAAATGAGTAGGGAAAAAATGTCAGTGGCCTCCACCTGTAAAACCATTCCTGTTTTGTGGGTCGTCTCATCGTTGCCCATCTAGTGCACCTGTTGTTAATTTCATGAACACCAAAACAGCTGAAACTGATGAACAACCCCCTCTGCGACTTACCTGACCAGATCCATATCCCAGGAGGTTCATTAACTCGGATTACAAAGTGTTCCTTTCATTTTTTTTTTTTGAGCCGAGTATTTAACGAGAAAAATGGTGACGTGTTGAATACTTCTTTTACCTGCTGTATAAACCGTAGAAGAGAATGGTGTCGGTGTCGTGCAGAAGGAGTACAATGTTCTTTCTCCTGTAAGATTCCTATCAGATAATTGGCAGGTCGGTATAAATGAACACATTGGTGTGTAGGTGTGAAGCAGATCATTGTGAATCATTCCTGAGATCGCTCACATACAAGTCATGTTCTGTCATTGTATCCAGGGCTGCACTTCCCCAGTGAATGAAGGATTCCAGATATACCATATAGAACAGTACAGAGGGGACAAAACCGCTACAATGTAACGTGCATGAAGAATACAAATGTATCAGAGCGACCCCCCCCAGTCCTATGGTCAGCCTGTCCTTCGTCCAACCAGATATCTCACACTAGATCACCTGGGGGGCTCGTGAAATCGTTTCCCAACCAGGCCCGCCTGGCGCTTTGCCATCCCATCCATTTCCCTGGGCCTCCAAGTAGACATGTGACCGACCGACAAAAGGAAGGATCGATCAATGCAAGGGTCGACCGACTAACAAAAGGAAGAATCAATTGAAGGAAGAATCAAAACCGCTTCAGTGTGAACCTAGGTTTTAGGAAGCAAGCAACCCTACCTTTGATCAATTATTAATTCGACCCTTCCTTCAATCAATTGATTGATCAATCCTTCCTTTTGAATCAATCCTTTCTTTCAAAGGAAAGATTGATCAATTGAAGGGTCAGTCGAGCAAAGGAAGGGTCGGTCCATTGATCGATCAATGCAAGGGTCGACCGACTGACAAAAGGAAGGATCGATCAATCGAAGGAAGAATCAAAACCGCTTCAGTGTGAACCTAGGTTTTAGGAAGCAGGCAACCCTACCTTTGATCGATTATTCAATCGACCATTCCTTCAATCAAATGATTACTCAATCCTTCCTTTGAATCCTTTCTTTCAAAGGAAAGATTGATCAATTGAAGGGTCAGTCGAACAAAGGAAGGGTCGGTCCATTGATCGATCAATGCAAGGGTCGACCGACTGACAAAAGGAAGGATCGATCAATCGAAGGAAGAATCAAAACCTCTTCAGTGTGAACCAAGGTTTTAGGAAGCAAGGATGAGCGAGGATCCCCCATGGATCCATCAAAGTTGCATAGGAATGTTTTTTATCTATGCGGATGCGAGTTCGGTGAGATAACATAGAAGTCTATGGGGCTGAAATCACGCTGACTTTGGAATATAATGCGATTTCCCTTGTCATGCGATTCTGTGAACCCGGGGCTTGACGACTTCTACAGTCACACTGAAGTCTCATCAAAGTCGCAGCAATAGTCGCACTAGAAATCGCAAGAAAAGGTCTCAAGGATCAACCTAAGGTCAAGTCCCCAGGATCGTTCTCTCCAGACACAACCCAGTGATTGAGATGGGGTCTCTCAGGACCAGACCCCCCCCCCGGTGGGGTGGTTCTGCAGTCAGTGCTAAGTGAAGCCTTTTTAATGCCGGGGCCTCCCGGAGCAGCTGTAGGGCCCATGGGCTTCTTGACCGCAGCAGCCCTGCACCTCTGAACCCCTCCTGGGGAGAAGGCAAACTGCTCAAACCTATTTATCTCTATCCCAGCCTCCTGCTGGACTCCTCTCCAAGGATTGGCTGGAACCTGATTTGAATCGCCTACCCTGAGCTCTGGAGGCTTCTTTAACCGCCCCCCACCCGCCATATAAGGAAATGACGGGCACAAGGCGGTTCTCTCATTCTGGGAGGATGTCAAATGACATCCTCCCACTCTAACTGCGCATGCGCGCAGCATGGCAATTGGTGGTGTCCAATGTGATCAGTTGTGTCCAATCACAGCGATCGCATGTAAATAGGGAAATGCCGGTTATCAGCATTTCTCTCCTCATGAGCTGTCACACTGACAGAGGAGAGGTGAGCCGGTAATCGACATTCCTCAGGGGGGACATGTACACAGATCATCAGGGCACTGATTATCAGTGTAGCCCCATCAATGCCACCTGCCAATGCCCATCGGTGCCACATATCAATGCCCATCTGAGCTGCCTTTCACTGCCACCTGTCCGTGCCGCCTATCAGTGCGCCAATCAGTGCCAGTCAGTGCCGACTATCAGTGCGCATCAGTGCCACCTATCAGTGCCACCTAACAGTGCCAGTCAGTGCGGCCTATCAGTGCCAGTCAGTGCGGCTTATCAGTGCCACATATGAGTGCTGCCTTTCAGTGCCCACCAGTGATGCCTGTCAATGCCCATTAGTGCCACCTACCAGTGCCTCCTAATCAGTGCCCATCAGTGTAGCCTATCAGTGCCCATCACTGCAGCCTCATTATCGCACATCAGTGAAGAAGAAAAATCACTTATTTACAACATTTTATAACAGAAACTAAGAAAAAACGTTTTCTTTTCAACATTTTCAGTTGTTTTTGGTTTGTTTAGCAAAAAATAAAAAACCAGAGGTGATCAAATACCACCAAAAGAAAGCTCTATCTGTCTGAAAAAAATTCAAAAAATTTCATTTGGGTACAGTGTTGCATGACCGCGCAATTGTCATTCAAAGTGTGACAGCGCTGAAAGATGAAAATTGGCCTGGGCAGGGAGGGGGTGAAAGTGTCCGGTAGGCGAGGGGTTAAGAGGTGGGGGGAAGCAATCAATCTCCCAGCCTGTGAGACCCTGATCAAACCTATATATCTCCGTCCCAGCCTTCTGCTGGACTCCCCTCTCCAAGGATTGGCTGGAACCTGCAGGGGGGAAGCAATCAATCTCCCAATAGGAAGAAGGGTCAGCCGCACATTGGAGGATAGATGAATATAGTTATCACTATGATTAAGCAGCGATGGTGTGAAACGCGTTAACAGGTCCTGTATTCCCGTCCTGGTGTGTTGTGTGTCCTATGGATCAATACACATTATATTCATCTATTCTCCGGGGTGTGGCTGACCCTTCTTCCTGTGGCATCGCGTGTGGTGGCGAGCCAGAACCTGCACCTGTCGTGGATTGATCCGGATTGTTTGCCTTTTGTTCTTTGGAATCAATCTCCCAGCCTGTGAGATCCTGACCAAACCTATTTATCTCCATCCCAGCTGTAGCAATCATGCACACAGAGATGGACGCGGTCATCCATCTTGTTAAGAATCTTCCATGTTGTATCATCTCTCTCTCCCCAATCAGGCTTCCTCCTCCGATTTCCCCCCTCCCTCGGGAATGTGGTCGGTGTGTGTTTGCAGAGATCACAGGCAACAAACTCATTGGGAGGGCGTCATGGCTATAAACCTCACTAGCTAGGTGATCCAATGTCTACCAGACTCTTGCTAGAGAGGGCTCGTAAAACCATAAACCAAGTCCTTCACTGAGCTCAAAGGCATTCCTGGAAGTCGTAAAAACAGACACATTTAAAAACTCACTTTTTCATATAAGTTTATATCTTCAAACAGGACATAATTACATAAACGTGGAGCCCATATTCGGATGGCTCAATTTAAGACAAGTCTGCTGGTATATCACACCCCCTATCTGGCATATACAGGAGAGCAGAAAATTATATCTCCGTAACCATTCAAGCGGATATTTCATATTTCATATCTAACCGTTCAGCAGAAGATTCTGCGTAGTAATATACTCGTGGATCGAATGTTATATGTGTCCAGGGTAAGTTATGAACCATAATATAATTTGTGTAGGCTTTGGTCATAGCCTGAGGTCTCCACCTACAACTCCCTCCCCAAATGAGGCGATTGGTTCTCTGTTTCAGGAAGACACCCTGTGGAGTTGCTAGAAAAAGCTAAGCTGAGCTGAGTTAAGTTGAAGTTTCTTCTTTTTTAACATTGGAACTAAGGTTGGAAGATAAGGCATCCTTTTGGCTCATGAAACCTGATCTGCTTAAACCAGGACATGTGGCAAGTACTTTAACCCTCTAAACTTCTTTCTGTTATCTCTTTGCTGTGCTATTGGTCTCTGTATATTTATATATGTATTGGTTACATCTTTTTCTGTAAATATTTTTATTGCACCCTTTTGACCTTTTAGTAATAAATCTTACTTTCTGAAAGCGTTGAACTGTTTGTAAAGCTCTTTAATGCAAACTAAAAAACCCCTGCCTCTGAAGAGCGCTACTGTGTGTGTGTTTTAAACTTCGGTATATCTCTGCTTGCAGTGGCAGTGGTATACCGACGATTATTCAAACATCATAGTGTTATTACTGATATTGCCGAGTTTCCTCTT